>NC_092152.1:87408213-87640713 GCF_045791955.1 Oncorhynchus clarkii lewisi
ATTATCACTGACAGTCCCCAGCTCTCTCTCTATCATATATATTATTGTTGACAGTCCCCAGCTCTCTCTCTATGATATATATTATCACTGTCAGTCCCCAGCTCTCTCTCTCTATCATATATATTATCACTGACAGTCCCCAGCTCTCTCTCTATCATATATATTATCCCTGACAGTCCCCAGCTCTCTTTCTATCATATATATTATCACTGTCAGTCCCCAGCTCTCTCTATATCATATATATTATCCCTGACAGTCCCCAGCTCTCTTTCTATCATATATATTATCACTGACAGTCCCCAGCTCTCTCTATATCATATATATTATCGTTGACAGTCCCCAGCTCTCTCTCTATATCATATATATTATCGTTGACAGTCTGACATCCATGTCCTGTCCATCACTACTGCTCCCATCAGAGAACAGACACACTGAGGGAATTTACTAGTTTGTTTGTTTGGATGTCGTTTACCCGTCAAAGGTTGCTCATCTTCCAAGAGTCTATAAAGTATAACATCCCTGCCCTTTAAAACACACTACAGCTTCTGCCAAGAGGTTTGAGCCTGTTTGGCGCAGCTGGTTATATGGGCATGTCCTCATTGAGCTGGGCTAGTTCTGCCAAGAGGTTTGAGCCTGTTTGGCGCAGCTGGTTATATGGGCATGTCCTCATTGAGCTGGGCTAGTTCTGCCAAGAGGTTTGAGCCTGTTTGGCGCAGCTGGTTATATGGGCATGTCCTCATTGAGCTGGGCTAGTTCTGCCAAGAGGTTTGAGCCTGTTTGGCACAGCTGGTTATATGGGCATGTCCTCATTGCGCTGGGCTAGTTCTGCCAAGAGGTTTGAGCCTGTTTGGCACAGCTGGTTATATGGGAATGTTCTCATTGCCCAGGGCTTGATTGGATTTGATTTTATTTTGATTTGGCTCGGTTACTGGTTTGAGTCATGTGTTTCCAAATTGCATCCCAAATGGCACCATTTTCCCTATTTAGTGTACAACTTTGACTAGAGCCCTATTCCCTATATAGTGCACTACTTTGACTAGAGCTTTTTTTCCCTATATAGTGGTACTACTATAGACCAGAGCCCTATTCCCTATATAGTGGTACTACTATAGACCAGAGCCCTATTCCCTATATAGTGGTACTACTATAGACCAGAGCCCTATTCCCTATATAGTGGTACTACTATAGACCAGAGCCCTATTCCCTATATAGTGGTACTACTATAGACCAGGGCCCTATTCCCTATATAGTGGTACTACTATAGACCAGAGCCCTATTCCCTATATAGTGGTACTACTATAGACCAGAGCCCTATTCCCTATATAGTGGTACTACTATAGACCAGAGCCCTATTCCCTATATAGTGGTACTACTATAAACCAGAGCCCTATTCCATATATAGTGTACTCCTTTGACTAGAGCCCTATTCCCTATATAGTGGTACTACTATAAACCAGAGCCCTATTCCCAATATAGTGCACTACTTTGACTAGAGCCCTATTCCCTATATAGTGCACTCCTTTGACTAGAGCCCTATTCCCTATATAGTGCACTACTTTGACTAGAGCCCTATTCCCTATATAGTGCACTCCTTTGACTAGAGCCCTATTCCCTATATAGTGTACTCCTTTGACTAGAGCCCTATTCCCTATATAGTGCACTCCTTTGACTAGAGCCCTATTCCCTATATAGTGCACTACTTTGACTAGAGCCCTATTCCCTATATAGTGCACTCCTTTGACTAGAGCCCTATTCCCTATATAGTGCACTCCTTTGACTAGAGCCCTATTCCCTATATAGTGCACTCCTTTGACTAGAGCCCTATTCCCTATATAGTGCACTACTTTGACTAGAGCCCAAAGGCCCTGTGAATACAATGCCATTTGAGACACATCCCAAATCCACAGACAACCCCCCCCCCCCCCTCCCCACACTTTACAGTTGAACAAAATGGAGGGTACTACAGGTATAGAGTATCAATCCTAGAAGTACCCTACATAGTACTGTACTGGCCATGATATGGTGCTTTAAACCTGATCTGAGAAGCACATCATTCCCATGCCATTGCTCACTACTAGCGTCAAGCTCCTTGTGCGTAGGGTCCAGGGAGGAGCTGGAGCTTCAACACTCTGGGCAGATTTCCAATCAGGGAAATTAGAGGCTATAGAGGCCAATGGACTACAAGTTGGAAATTAGGAAATGTTGAAACTTGGCTCTAGGAGGACCATATATAATTAGGTATTATGATAACATAGATAGGTCAACCACGTTGAATGCATTGGTTACTTGCCTGTCAAAGTGTAAGATTGTATTTATAGGTATCCAAGCAGTGCATGTAGAGGCAGACTACTGCAGGGCTATTTGACCAGGAAGGAGAGTGATGGAGTGCTGCATCAGATGACCTGGCCTCCACAATCACCCCACCTCAACTCAATTGAGACGGTTTGGGATGAGTTGGACCGTAGGGTGAAGGAAAAGCAGTCAACAAGCATACTTGAACTCCTTCAAGACTGTTGGAAAAGTATTCCAGGTGAAGCTGGTTGACAGAATGTCAAGAGTGTTCAAAGCTGTCATCAAGGCATCAAGGGAAATGGTGGCTACTTTGAAGAATCTCTCAAATATATAAAAATTTGTTTAACACTTTTTTGGTCACTACATGATTCCACTAGAGCCCTATTCCCTATATAGTGCACTACTTTGACTAGAGCCCTATACCCTATATAGTGCACTCTTTTGACCAGAGCCCTATTCCCTATATAGTGCACTCCTTTGACTAGAGCCCTATTCCCTATATAGTGCACTCCTCTGACTAGAGCCCTATTCCCTATATAATGCACTCCTCTGACTAGAGCCCTATTCCCTATATAGTGCACTCCTCTGACTAGAGCCCTGTTCCCTATATAGTGCACTACTTTGACTAGAGCCCAAAGGCCCTGTGAATACAATGCCATTTGATCTGTTACTTCTGTTACTTCATAGTTTATTGGGGGGGGTCAGTGAACTTCCTGCATTTCAACACATTTTGCCATGGTGCAGAGATAAAAATGTGCGGTTTTATAATACTGTTATACACATTCTGTTTTAAAGTTTTAAAGCTCATTTCCAGCAATTCAACATGTTTTGCCATGGGTCAGGTTGCTGTTTTATAGCTCATATCATGCTTTAGTTAACATTTTGTCATGACGCTGAGAGAACATTTCACTGTTTTAAAGCTGTTTTCCTGCTATTACACATATTGACATGATGTTGAGAGAAAATTGTGCAGATTTAAAGCAAATTTCCTGCTTTTCTACCCATTTTTCTATCACATGCTACCTAGGGCCCCACGCAAAGAGAGGTTGGGGCCCCTGGGGCACGGCCCCTGCGTGACCATTTGGAAATCCCACTCTGAGCGCATTAGCTCAACCACCACGAGGTTATCCTAGATCCTGTTAATATGAGTAGTCTGAAAGCAGGCTAACTCTGCTCCCTCCCTGCAGCCTGCTATGCTGTGTGTGTGTGTGTGTGTGTGTGTGTGTGTGCGCGCGCGCGCGTGCGTGCGTGGCACCTGGGTCAATAGCATTAACATGACCATGGTGTACTGTGACTAAGGTAAAGGGTCTCAGTCTAGTAAATAAGCCCTTTCAACCCCACATCCTGACTCACTGACTGTAACCTACATTCTTCACTGTCCTGTTGTGGTGTCAATCATTAGGGATCAGCAGGTAGGACTCTAAGGGACATAAAGCGTCCTGTTAGGAGCCATCTGCTAATTTTCCTTCTATCTCAGGCAGAGCCGCCTCTGCCTATACGCAGACTACGTGCTGACCGTCGGGGTCAGTCGGGCGTCTCAACTTACCGTTGAGAGATAACATAGTAGAATACACAATGTGCCATTTTTAAATGTGGTTGTGCATCAGCAGTTTCCCTCTTGTTATGTCAGTTACTGACAGTCAATCAATTACCCATGTCAGCTAACATTTTATAGATTGCCAGTTATCTAAACCTTGTAGAAACAATGGCTGAATTATTGACCAGGCACACAAGGCACGTGCCCAGGGGCCCTGACCTCCATTGGGCCAGCATTTATTTTGTTAGTCACTCAGATATCATATGATCATGACATACAGTACCTGTCAAAAGGTTTAGAACACCTTTTCATTCAAGTTTTTTTTTTAAATTGTTACTATATTCTACATTGTATAATAATAGTGAAGACATGAAAACTATAAAATAACAGATATGCTCTCATGTAGTAACCAAAAAAGTGTTAAACAAATCTAAATATATTTTATATTTCAGAATCGTCAAAGTAGCCACCCTTTGCCTTGATGACAGTTTTGCACACTCTTGGCTTTCTCTCAACCAGCTTAATGAGGTAGTCACCTGGAATGCATTTCAATTAACAGGTGTGCCTTGCTAAAAGTTCATTTGTGGAATTTCTTTACTTAATGCGATTCAGCCAATCAGTTGTGTTGTGACAAGATAAAAATGGTATACAGAAGATAGCCCTATTTGGTAAAATACAAAGTCCATAATATGTCAAGAACAGCTCAAATAAGCAAAGATAAACAACAGTCCATCATTCATTTAAGACATGAAGGTCAGCCAATCAGGAGCATTTTAGGAAATGGGAAAGTTTCTTCAAGTGCAGTCGCAAAAACCATCAAGCACTATGATGAAACTGGCTCTCATGAGGACCGCCACAGGAAAGGAAGACCCAGAGTTACCTCTAATGCAGAGGATCAGTTCATTAGAGTTAACAGCACCTCCGATTGCAGACCAAATAAATGCTTCACAGAGTTCAAGTAACAGACACATCTCAACATCAACTGTTCAGAGGAGACAGTGTGAATCAGGCCTTCATAGTCGAAGTGCTGCAAAGAAACCACTACTAAAGGACACCAATAATAAGAAGAGACTTGCTTGGGCCAGGAAACACGAGCAATGGACATCAGACCGGTGGAAATCTGTCCTTTGTTTTTGGTTTGCCATTTTTGGTTCCAACCGCCGTCTCTTTCTGAGGTGAACGGATGCTCTCAACATGTGTGGTTCCCACCATGAAGCATAGAGGTGGAGGTGTGATGGTGTGGGTGTGCTTTGCTGGTGATACTGTCTGTGATTTATTTAGTCTTCAAGGCACACTTAACCAGCATGGCACCACAGAATTCTGCAGCGATACGCAATCACTTCTGGTTTGCGCTTAGTGGGACTATCATTTGTTTTTCAACAGGAAAATGACCCAAAACACACCTTCAGGCTATGTAAGGGCTATTTGACCAAGAAGGAGAGTGATGGTTCTGCATCAGATGACCTGGCTCCCATAATCACCCAACCTCAAACCAATTGAGATGGTTTGAAATGATTTGGACCGCAGGTAGAAGGAAAATGAGCCAACAAGTGCTCAGCATATGTGGGAACTTCTTCAAGACTGTTGGACAAGCATTCCTCATGAAGCTGGTTGAGAGAATGCCAAGAGTGTGTAAAGCTGTCATCAAGGCAAAGGGCAGCTACTTTGGAGAATCTAAAATATATTTTGATTTGTTTAACACTTTTTTGGTTACTACATGATTCCATATGTGTTATTGAATAGTTTTGATGTCTTCACTATTATTCTACAATGTAGAAAATAGTAAAAATAAAGAAAAACCCTTGAATGAGTAGGTGTGTCTAAACTTTTGACTGGTGCTGTAAGTCATTGTCACGTTCTGACCTATTTCCTTTGTTTTGTATTTATTTAGTATGGTCAGGGCGTGAGTTGGGTGGGCAGTCTATGTTTGTTTTTCTATGTTTTGGGGCATTTCTATGTTTCGGCCTAGTATGGTTCTCAATCAGAGGCAGGTGTCATTAGTTGTCTCTGATTGAGAATCATACTTAGGTAGCCTGGGTTGCACTGTTTGTTTGTGGGTGATAGTCTATGTTAGTGGCTTGTATCAGCACAGGTCTCATTTTGTAGCTTCACGGTCAAATTTGGTTTATTGTTTTTGTTACTCTTTTGTATAGTGTTCAGTCTTTCTTTATTAAAGATCTACCATGGACACTTACCACGCCGCATATTGGTCCTCTGATCCTTTTCGCCTCTCCTCTTCAGATGAAGAGGAGGACGACCGTGACAGAATCACCCACCAACCAAGGACCAAGCGGCGTGGTAGAAAACAGCGACGACAGCAGCAGCAGCAGCAGCAGCAACAACAGCGGCCGGTATCACAGGACTCCTGGACATGGGAGGAGATACTGAACGGAGAGGTACCCTGGGCACAGGCTGGGGAATATCGCCGTCCCAAAGCAGAGCTGGAGGCAGCGAAAGCTGAGCGGCGGCGATATGAGGAGGCAGCACGGCAGTGCGACAGGTACGAGAGACAGCCCCAAATTTGTTTTGGGGGGGGGCACACGAGGGGTGGAGCTAAGCCAGGTATCAGACCTGCGCTCACTCCTCGTGCTTATTATAAGCAGCGCGTTACTGGTCAAGCACCGTGTTATGCGGTTAAGCGCATGGTGTCGCCAGTACGTGTCCATAGCCCGGTGCGCTATAGGACAGCCCCCCGAGAGTGTCATGCGAGCGCGGGCATCGAGCAAGGGCGTAGGGTGCCTGCTCAGTGGGTCTGGTCGCCGGTACGCAGTTTTGGTCCAGGGTATCCTGCGCCGGCTCTGCGTGCTGTGTCTCCGGGGCGCTGGGAGGGTGCAGTGCGTCCTCTGCCTGCGCTCCGCTCGTGCCGGGCGAATGTGGGAATGGAGCCTAGGTTGAACCACAGCCCGGTTCAACCTGTGCCTGCACTCTGGAGGGTCCAGGCTAGAGTGGTTATCCAGCCTGGGGAAGTGGTGCCAAGGTTGCGCACCAGAGCTCCAGTGCTCCCCCACAGCCCGGTCCTTCAGGTGCCTCCTAACCCCAAGCCTCCTGAAGGTCTCCCCAGCCTGGTGGTTCCTGTGGCAGCCCCACGCACCAGGCTGTCTGTCCGGCGCCGCTGCCGGAGCCTCCCGCCTGTCCGGCGCCGCTGCCGGAGCCTCCCGCCTGTCCGGCGCCGCTGCCGGAGCCTCCCGCCTGTCCGGCGCCGCTGCCCCTCTGTCCCGAGCAGCTGCCCCTCTGTCCCGAGCAGCTGCCCCTCTGTCCCGAGCAGCTGCCCCTCTGTCCCGAGCAGCAGCTGCCCCTCTGTCCCGAGCAGCTGCCGCCCCTCTGTCATTTGAGAGGAGTGGCCATGGTTAGGAAGCCACGGAGGCGGACAATGAGGCGGACTAAGACAATGGCGAAGTGGGGTCCGCGTCCCGCGCCAGAGCCGCCACCGCGGACAGACGCCCACCCAGACCCTCCCCTATAGGTCAAGGTTTTGCGGCCGGAGTCCGCACCTTTGGGGGGGGGGGGGGGGGGTACTGTCACGTTCTGACCTATTTCCTTTGTTTTGTATTTATTTAGTATGGTCAGGGCGTGAGTTGGGGTGGGCAGTCTATGTTTGTTTTTCTATGTTTTGGGGCATTTCTATGTTTCGGCCTAGTATGGTTCTCAATCAGAGGCAGGTGTCATTGGTTGTCTCTGATTGAGAATCATACTTAGGTAGCCTGGGTTGCACTGTTTGTTTGTGGGTGATTGTCTATGTTAGTGGCTTGTGTCAGCACAGGTCTCATTTTGTAGCTTCACGGTCGAATTTGGTTTATTGTTTTTGTTACTCGTTTGTATAGTGTTCAGTCTTTCTTTATTAAAGATCTACCATGGACACTTACCACGCCGCATATTGGTCCTCTGATCCTTTTCGCCTCTCCTCTTCAGATGAAGAGGAGGACGACCGTGACAGTCATGGCAAAATGTGTAGAACTGCAGGGAATTACCTTTAAAAATACTAATTTTTCTCTGCATCCCATGGCAAATTGAGTAGAATCGGCATGAAATGTGCTTTAAAACTGCTCTGGTTATCTAGCAACATTTTCAGATATTACACATTTCTAATTTTGACAGAAAGTATTTTAATTTCAAGTTAAAGTGTACTGTCAGCTAGCTAACTAGCGTATGATCTTATTTGTATCACAGAGCCATTTGCATTGCTTGTTATAGCCTAACTTTAGCTAGCTAACATTGAACCTGGTTGGTTAGCTACCTGCACTTTGCAAGCGTCCATTTTAATACTGCAACAACGGTTAGCCAGTTAGCTTGTGTGCTTGACTGCTCTTGTTAGGTCAGAAAGCTCGGATCAACCCTTAAAGAGATTGGTGGAGCTAAAGCTTAAGAGTTTGTGAACGATACTGAATGGGTGTAGACAAAGAGCTCTCCAGTAGGTACCAAAACATTCAAGGGCCATTTTCTCAAAAGTGAGGTTACAGTTTAATCAACTTTCAAAGCAGAATTACTTTGCCATTGTTCATCGAATGCAGTGCATGATATACAATTTTGTAGCTCAGTGTCTCTGCTTTTATCCAATGTAAAATGTTGCTGCATAAGAACCAGGCGGTCGGTCACAAATGTTATCTTCGCAGCCATGAGGTGGTATGAGGTTTCTGTGTTATGCACTATAGCCCGTTACCATATATGTGATTGAATATTATCTGCTGTTGGCTTGTGTGGATGTATGTGTTATGCAACATAGCTGACTTGAAACATTGTTAACAGTTTCAAGGCCATGGGCCTTTCTCATGATGGAAAAATACAGAAGACAGGAACTGTTCAATGAGTTGGAGGGGGCACATTCAGAGCGGGGTGTTGCGAGAACAAGCGGTCTTTTGTAAGATAACAGGAGCCAGGTGCGAGAACGGTATCGAGCATGAGCGCATGGATGTTCTTCACAGCAACAGTTACATTTATCAACAGAAGCGCCAAGAGGCGGGGACCCGCCTGAGCGCCTGCAATAGGCTGAGCAAGTTTAAACCACGCCCAGTCTCTACTCTGACAGGCCGGCTCGGAAGCCGGAACTACTACTGTCATCAGGGTATATTATAATATCTTTGTCAGGAACAAGTCAGTTCTCTGTTTGCCCTGCGAGGTGGGACAGAGAGCCCGATATACGAAAATTGCATATACCACTTATTGCTTAGCTAATAAAAAATACATAGTATACAATCGGTGACTCATTGTCATATTTATCCTGATACCAGATTCGAATTGACGCAAATCTAACAGTGGTCAACCAAATCTTGTGTAGGGCCCCCAAAACGCTAGAAGCGGCTCTGTGTGTGTGGCTCTGTGTGTCTATTTTGAGCTGAAGGAGGATGTTTAATATGAGATTTCAGAAGAAAGAATGAAAAACGTGGGCCTCCTGAATTATTAAATACTCAATGCCACGCCCTCACTTAAAAAAAAAAAATGTTTAGTCGAGTTAAGGCAAAGACAATACTGTACGTTGCCTGCAAAGACAATACTGTACGCTGTGAATCTACAATTCACCCAGAAGCATAGGAGCTCGACGTTGTGCTCAACAATGTACTTGGTTTCTATCCTTTTTGCCAGTTTGGCCATCACACCGCTAGTTCTTAAAACGTTCTTCCCTTACTTCTGGAAAGATGCATGGTACCTCGCGAACTTGGTTCGTATTTTGCTGAAGCTTGTTTTACGGAGGAGAAGAAAACCGTTATTTTTGGTTTTGGACCGATTTTTGGAGCAGTCGGTCGCGCATGCCGACAGACCGTTCATCGTGTTTGAAAATAAAACCTATTCGTATCTGGACACGGACAGAAGAAGCAACAAAATAGCCAATGCTTTACAGAGGCACTCGACGCTGCGACCGGGGGATACCGTGGCTCTTTTTATGGGAAACGAACCTGCCTTCATCTTCACCTGGCTGGCCCTGGCCAAACTGGGATGTCCCGTAGCGTTTCTCAACCATAATATCAGATCTAGATCTCTGCTGCACTGCTTCAACTGTTGCAGCGCCAAGCTGCTCATAGCAGCCGAAGGTAAGTGACCAGTACCACTGGTTCAGTAGGCAGAGAAACTCATCCCGAGGCTAATTCCTCATAGGCGGAAGTGTCTGGTTGAAATTACTACATTATGACAATAGGTATTAGTTTATCAGAGACGTGCACATCCAGACTGATGGAATGAAAAAGACAAACGTGTGTCATAGCCTATTGGAACACAAATGATAATGATAATCAAACAATCATTCAATCACATGGGGGCAAAAGCATTAAAAAACATTTCTCTGCAGTCCAGTTTTGATGAAATATTGAATATTGAGTTGTTTTCTCAGAGCTGCAGGAAGCGGTGGAGGAGGTGCTTCCATCCCTGAGGGAGCAGGGTGTGTGTGTTTACCTGATGACTAAACAGTGTGACACACCTGGCGTGGAGGGGTTCTCTGACCAGGTGGAGGAAGCATCGGACACACCTCTCCCTCAGGCCCTCCGCTCAGACATCACCTTCAAAAGCCCTGCTATCTACATCTACACCTCTGGCACCACAGGTGAGGGGGAGGATGGAGGGGAAGGGAGAGGGAGGGGTACAGAAAGAAGTAGCCGCTGTATATGAACCCCCCCTGTCTTCTGCCTGAAGCAGCCACTGTATATGAACCCCCCCCCCCTGTCTTCTGCCTGAAGCAGCCACTGTATATGAACCCCCCCCCCCCCCTCTGTCTTCTGCCTGAAGCAGCCACTGTATATGACCCCCCCTGTCTTCTGCCTGAAGCAGCCACTGTATATGAACCCCCCCCTGTCTTCTGCCTGAAGCAGCCACTGTATATGAACCCCCCCCCCCCTGTCTTCTGCCTGAAGCAGCCACTGTATATGACCCCCCCTGTCTTCTGCCTGAAGCAGCCACTGTATATGAACCCCCCCCCGTCTTCTGCCTGAAGCAGCCACTGTATATGACCCCCCCTGTCTTCTGCCTGAAGCAGCCACTGTATATGACCCCCCCCCCCCCCCCCCCTGTCTTCTGCCTGAAGCAGCCACTGTATATGACCCCCCCTGTCTTCTGCCTAATGCAGCCACTGTATATGACCCCCCCCCGGTCTTCTGCCTGAAGCAGCCACTGTATATGAACCCCCCCCCCCCCCCGTCTTCTGCCTGAAGCAGCCACTGTATATGAACCCCCCCCTGTCTTCTGCCTGAAGCAGCCACTGTATATGAACCCCCCCCCCCCCCCGGTCTTCTGCCTGAAGCAGCCACTGTATATGAACCCCCCCCCTGTCTTCTGCCTGAAGCAGCCACTGTATATGAACCCCCCCTGTCTTCTGCCTGAAGCAGCCACTGTATATGACCCCCCCCTGTCTTCTGCCTGAAGCAGCCACTGTATATGAACCCCCCCCCTGTCTTCTGCCTGAAGCAGCCATTGTATATGACCCCCCCTGTCTTCTGCCTGAAGCAGCCACTGTATATGACCCCCCCCCCCCCCCCCCCCGTCTTCTGCCTGAAGCAGCCACTGTATATGACCCCTCCCCCTGTCTTCTGCCAGGGCCCATTCTACTGCTGTAACTCATCTCTCTCCTCTGTCTGTTACTCCTGTAGGTCTGCCTAAAGCAGCAGTAATTACTCAGAACCGGCTGCTGGTAGCCCTGGCCGTGCTGGACTCCACCGGTATCACACCAGGTGATGTCATCTACCTCAATCTGCCCCTCTACCACACAGCCGGCTTCCTCATCGGCTTCATAGGATCCATCGAGACAGGTGACTTTATATAGGATCCATAGAGACAGGTGACTTTATATAGGATCCATAGAGACAGGTGACTTTATATAGGATCCATAGAGACAGGTGAGTTTATATAGGATCCATAGAGACAGGTGAGTTTATTTATTAGGTAGGTAGGGGGTAATATTGAGGTAGTAGGTAGGTAGGGGGTAATATTGAGGTATTATGTTATGCACGTGAGTGAGGACCCAAAAGCGGTTTAACAAAAACAGAGTCCTTTAATGTCAAAACACAGGTAAGACATAGATCCTCTTCAAATGTATATGATGGCAAAGTAAACAACCCGCAGAGAGGGCGACAAATGAAACATAAAGTCCTTCTGAAGATCACAGAAGAGTTCCCCTTCTAGCAGCAGAGGAGAATAGCTGGGTAGAGTCCCCTTCTAGCAGCAGAGGAGATTAGCTGGGTTGTAGAGGACAGAGGTACCTGATCACACGTAGCCTCAGATGAACAGGCAGATTCCGACAGGACAGGACTAGGTTGAAGCAAACGAGACGATAGTTTGGTTCTGGCATGAGAAACTCAAACGAGAATCTGACAAAGACAGAAGCAGGAACAGAGAGAGAAATAGAGACCTAATCAGAGGGAAAAAAGGGAACAGGTGGGAAAAGGGTGAACGAGGTAGTTAGAGAAGATGAGAAACAGCTGGGGGAAAGAGGGGAAGAGAAGGTAACCTAATACGACCAGCAGAGGGAGACGGAGTGAAGAGAAAGAACAGGAACAAGACATAATATGACAATACATGACAGTACCCCCCCACTCACCGAGCGCCTACTGGCGCACTCGAGGAGGAAACCTGGCGGCAACGGAGGAAATCATCGATCAGCGAACGGTCCAGCACGTCCCGAAAGGGAACCCAACTCCTTTCCTCAGGACCGTACCCCTCCCAATCCACTAGGTACTGATGACCACGGCCCCGAGGACGCATGTCCAAAATCTTACGGACCCTGTAGATAGGTGCACCCTCGACAAGGATGGGGGGGGGGGGGGGGAGACGAGCGGGGGCGCGAAGAACGGGCTTAACACAGGAGACATGGAAGACCGGGTGGACGCGACGAAGATATCGCGGAAGAAGAAGTCGCACTGCGACAGGATTAATGATCTGAGAAATACGGAACGGACCAATGAACCGCGGGGTCAACTTGCGAGAAGCTGTCTTAAGGGGAAGGTTCTGAGTGGAGAGCCAAACTCTCTGACCGCGACAATATCTAGGACTCTTAGTTCTACGCTTATTAGCGGCTCTCACAGTCTGTGCCCTATAACGGCAAAGTGCAGACCTGACCCTCTTCCAGGTGCGCTCGCAACGTTGGACAAAAGCCTGAGCGGAGGGGACGCTGGACTCGACGAACTGAGACGAGAACAGCGGAGGCTGGTACCCGAGGCTACTCTGAAAAGGAGATAGCCCGGTCGCAGACGAAGGAAGCAAGTTGTGGGCGTATTCTGCCCAGGGGAGCTGTTCTGACCAAGACGCAGGGTTACGAAAAGAAAGACTGCGTAAGATGCGACCAATAGTCTGATTGGCCCGTTCTGCTTGACCGTTAGACTGGGGGTGAAAGCCGGAAGAGAGACTGACGGAAGCCCCAATCAAACGGCAAAACTCCCTCCAAAATTGAGACGTGAATTGCGGACCCCTGTCCGAAACGACGTCTGACGGAAGGCCATGAATTCTGAAAACATTCTCGATGATGATTTGTGCCGTTTCTTTAGCAGAAGGAAGCTTAGCAAGGGGAATAAAATGAGCCGCCTTAGAGAACCTATCGACAACCGTAAGAATAACAGTCTTCCCCGCTGACGAAGGCAGTCCGGTGATAAAATCTAAGGCGATGTGAGACCACGGTCGAGAGGGAATGGGAAGCGGTCTGAGACGGCCGGCAGGAGGGGAGTTACCGGACTTAGTCTGCGCGCAGACCGAACAAGCAGCCACGAAACGACGCGTGTCATGCTCCCGGGTGGGCCACCAAAAACGCTGGCGAATGGAAGCAAGCGTACCCCGAACGCCGGGGTGGCCGGCTAACTTGGCAGAGTGAGCCCACTGAAGAACGGCCAGACGAGTAGGAACGGGAACGAAAAGAAGGTTCCTAGGACAAGCGCGCGGCGACGGAGTGTGAGTGAGTGCTTGCTTTACCTGCCTCTCAATTCCCCAGACAGTCAACCCGACAACACGCCCCTCAGGGAGAATCCCCTCGGGGTCAGTGGAGGCTACTGAAGAACTGAAGAGACGAGATAAAGCATCAGGCTTGGTGTTCTTAGAGCCCGGACGATAAGAAATCACGAACTCGAAACGAGCGAAAAACAGCGCCCAACGAGCCTGACGCGCATTAAGTCGTTTGGCAGAACGGATGTACTCAAGGTTCCTATGGTCCGTCCAAACGACAAAAGGAACGGTCGCCCCCTCCAACCACTGTCGCCATTCGCCTAGGGCTAAGCGGATGGCGAGCAGTTCGCGGTTTCCCACATCATAGTTACGTTCCGACGGCGACAGGCGATGAGAAAAATACGCGCAAGGGTGGACCTTGTCGTCAGAGAGGGAGCGCTGAGAAAGAATGGCTCCCACGCCCACCTCTGACGCGTCAACCTCGACAACGAACTGTCTAGAGACGTCAGGTGTAACAAGGATAGGTGCGGATGTAAAACGATTCTTGAGGAGATCAAAAGCTCCCTGGGCGGAAACGGACCACTTAAAGCACGTCTTGACAGAAGTAAGGGCTGTGAGAGGAGCTGCCACCTGACCGAAATTACGGATGAAACGACGATAGAAATTTGCGAAGCCGAGAAAGCGCTGCAGCTCGACGTGTGACTTAGGGACGGGCCAATCAATGACGGCTTGGACCTTAGCGGGATCCATCTTAATGCCTTCAGCGGAAATAACAGAACCGAGAAATGTGACGGAGGAGGCATGAAAAGTGCACTTCTCAGCCTTCACAAAAAGACAATTCTCTAAAAGGCGCTGGAGGACACGTCGAACGTGCTGAACATGAATCTGGAGTGACGGTGAAAAAATCAGGATATCGTCAAGGTAAACGAAAACAAAGATGTTCAGCATGTCTCTCAGGACGTCATTGACTAATGCCTGAAAGACAGCTGGAGCGTTAGCGAGGCCGAAAGGAAGAACCCGGTATTCAAAGTGCCCTAACGGAGTGTTAAACGCCGTCTTCCACTCGTCCCCCTCCCTGATGCGCACGAGATGGTAAGCGTTACGAAGGTCCAACTTAGTGAAAAACCTGGCTCCCTGCAGGATCTCGAAGGCTGAAGACATAAGAGGAAGCGGATAACGGTTCTTCACTGTTATGTCATTCAGCCCTCGATAATCTATGCAGGGGCGCAGGGACCCGTCCTTCTTCTTAACAAAAAAAAACCCCGCTCCGGCGGGAGAGGAGGAGGGGACTATGGTACCGGCGTCAAGAGCTACAGACAAATAATCTTCGAGAGCCTTACGTTCGGGAGCCGACAGAGAGTATAGTCTACCCCGGGGGGGAGTGGTTCCCGGAAGGAGATCAATACTACAATCATACGACCGGTGTGGAGGAAGAGAGGTGGCCCTGGACCGACTGAACACCGTGCACCAGATCGTGATATTCCTCCGGCACCCCTGTCAAATCACCAGGCTCCTCCTGTGAAGAAGAGACAGAGGAAACAGGAGGGATAGCAGACATTAAACATTTCACATGACAAGAGACGTTCCAGGAGAGGATAGAATTACTAGACCAATTAATAGAAGGATTATGACAAACTAGCCAGGGATGGCCCAAAACAACAGGTGTAAAAGGTGAACAAAAAATTTAAAAAGAAAGGGTTTCGCTATGATTACCAGAGACAGTGAGGGTTAAAGGTAGCGTCTCACGCTGAATCCTGGGGAGAGGACTACCATCCAAAGCGAACAAGGCCGTGGGCTCCCTTAACTGTCTGAGAGGAATGTCATGTTCCCGAGCCCAGGTCTCGTCCATAAAACAGCCCTCCGCCCCAGAGTCTATCAAGGCACTGCAGGAAGCTGACGAACCGGTCCAGCGTAGATGGACCGACAAGGTAGTGCAGGATCTTGAAGGAGAGACCAGAGTAGTGGCGCTCACCAGTAGCCCTCCGCTTAATGATGAGCTCTGGCTTTTACTGGACATGAAGTGACAAAATGACCAGCGGAACCGCAATAGAGACAGAGGCGGTTGGTGATTCTCCGTTCCCTCTCCTTAGTCGAGATGCGGATACCCCCCAGCTGCATAGGCTCAGCACCCGAGCCGGCGGAGGAAGATGGTAGTGATGCGGAGAGGGGGGCAACGGAGAACGCGAGCTCCTTTCCACGAGCTCGGTGACGAAGATCAACCCGTCGCTCTATGCGAATAGCGAGTTCAATCAAGGAATCCACGCTGGAAGGAACCTCCCGGGAGAGAATCTCATCCTTTACCTCCGCGCGGAGACCCTCCAGAAAACGAGCGAGCAAAGCCGGCTCGTTCCAGTCACTGGAGGCAGCAAGAGTGCGAAACTCAATAGAGTAATCTGTTATGGATCGATTACCTTGACATAGGGAAGACAGGACCCTGGAAGCGTCCTCCCCAAAAACAGAACGATCAAAAACCCGTATCATCTCCTCCTTAAAGTCCTGATACTGGTTAGTACACTCAGCCCTCGCCTCCCAGATTGCCGTGCCCCACTCACGAGCCCGTCCAGTAAGGAGAGATATGAGGTAGGCGATACGAGCTGTGCTCCTGGAGTAAGTGTTGGGCTGGAGAGAAAACACAATATCACACTGGGTGAGGAACGAGCGGCATTCCGTGGGCTCCCCAGAGTAACACGGCGGGTTATTGATTCTGGGCTCCGGAGATTCGAAAGCCCTGGAAGTGGCCGGTGGATCGAGGCGGAGATGGTGAATCTGTTCTGTGAGGTTGGAGACTTGGGTGGCCAGGGTCTCAACGGCATGTCGAGCAGCAGACAATTCCTGCTCGTGTCTGCCTAGCATCGCTCCCTGGATCTCGACGGCTGAGTGGAGAGGATCCGAAGTCGCTGGGTCCATTCTTGGTCAGATTCTTCTGTTATGCACGTGAGTGAGGACCCAAAAGCGGTTTAACAAAAACAGAGTCCTTTAATGTCAAAACACAGGTAAGACATAGATCCTCTTCAAATGTATATGATGGCAAAGTAAACAACCCGCAGAGAGGGCGACAAATGAAACATAAAGTCCTTCTGAAGATCACAGAAGAGTTCCCCTTCTAGCAGCAGAGGAGAATAGCTGGGTAGAGTCCCCTTCTAGCAGCAGAGGAGATTAGCTGGGTTGTAGAGGACAGAGGTACCTGATCACACGTAGCCTCAGATGAACAGGCAGATTCCGACAGGACAGGACTAGGTTGAAGCAAACGAGACGATAGTTTGGTTCTGGCATGAGAAACTCAAACGAGAATCTGACAAAGACAGAAGCAGGAACAGAGAGAGAAATAGAGACCTAATCAGAGGGAAAAAAGGGAACAGGTGGGAAAAGGGTGAACGAGGTAGTTAGAGAAGATGAGAAACAGCTGGGGGAAAGAGGGGAAGAGAAGGTAACCTAATACGACCAGCAGAGGGAGACGGAGTGAAGAGAAAGAACAGGAACAAGACATAATATGACAATACATGACATATTAGGTAGGTAGGGGGTTAATATTGAGGTAGTAGGTGGGTAGGGGTAATATTGAGGTAGTAGGTAGGTAGGGGGTAATATTGAGGTATTAGGTGGGTAGGGGGTAATATTGAGGTAGTAGGTAGGTAGGGGGTAATATTGAGGTAGTAGGTAGGTTGGGGGTTAATATTGAGGTGGTAGGTAGGGGGTTAATATTGAGGTATTAGGTAGGTAGGGGGTTAATATTGAGGTATTAGGTGGGTAGGGGGTTAATATTGAGGTAGTAGGTGGGTAGGGGGTTAATGTTGAGGTAGTAGGTAGGTAGGGGGTTCATATTGAGGTAGTAGGTGGGTAGGGGGTTAATGTTGAGGTAGTAGGTGGGTAGGGTGTAATATTGAGGTAGTAGGTGGGTAGGGGTAATATTGAGGTAGTAGGTAGGTAGGGGTTAATATTGAGGTAGTAGGTGGGTAGGGGGTAATATTGAGGTAGTAGGTGGGTAGGGGGTTAATGTTGAGGTAGTAGGTGGGTAGGGGTAATATTGAGGTAGTAGGTAGGTAGGGGGTTAATATTGAGGTAGTAGGTGGGTAGGGGGTTAATGTTGAGGTAGTAGGTGGGTAGGGGTAATATTGAGGTAGTAGGTGGGTAGGGGTAATATTGAGGTAGTAGGTAGGTAGGGGTTAATATTGAGGTAGTAGGTGGGTAGGGGGTAATATTGAGGTAGTAGGTGGGTAGGGGGTTAATGTTGAGGTAGTAGGTGGGTAGGGGTAATATTGAGGTAGTAGGTAGGTAGGGGTTAATGTTGAGGTAGTAGGTGGGTAGGGGGTTAATATTGAGGTAGTAGGTAGGTAGGGGGTTAATATTGAGGTAGTAGGTGGGTAGGGGGTAATATTGAGGTAGTAGGTGGGTAGGGGGTTAATGTTGAGGTAGTAGGTGGGTAGGGGTAATATTGAGGTAGTAGGTAGGTAGGGGTTAATATTGAGGTAGTAGGTGGGTAGGGGGGTAATATTGAGGTAGTAGGTGGGTAGGGGGTTCATGTTGAGGTAGTAGGTAGGGGGTAATTATGTGGCTTGGCCTTTCTAGTTAAAGCCTTTACTTATCCATTTACTCCCCTCCTCCCCCCAATGGGAAATAAAATGAAAGAGGTCTTTGTGAGCGTAAACCCGGTAGTCTGAACACGGCCAAAGCCACTGGGTGGAAGAAAACTAAACAGAAAATAGGTTAGTCTGTCCCTTCTTCCTTTTCTCCTCCGCCCCAACTGGCCCCCTTTTCCCTACATAGTGCACTACTTTTGACCAAGGCCCATGCACTATGTAGGGAATAGGGTGCCATCTGAGATACCAACTCTCTTAGTGAGACCGCTTTCCTGAGTTCTCCAAGTGGGCTATAGTTCATTTGAGTCCTCTGTTTGACCTCAGAGCAAAGCAGAGCAGAGGTACTAATTGAAGGGATATTTAATCCTGTAGCGAAAACAAAACAGCCTCTTTTACCTTGTCTGAGAGAACTATGGTTCTGGAATGTCAGGGTTGGTTTAAAGCCAGCCCAGGTTTCCCCCCCCACCACTTAACATGACCAGGAAAAGCTCCTGGCTCTAGTTAGAGACTATGTTTAGGGTCCAGAGTTTTCCCTCACCATGTAATCTGACCAGGACAGATTCTAAACAAGGCTCTAGTTATGGTCTAATGTATAAATGGGGCCTGGAGGTTGTCCAGGGGATGATTGTAATTGTTCTGGGAAATAATGTTTGATGCTAAACGACTAAAATGTCAAATGAGACAGCAGAGGGAGCAGAGCACACCCTCATCCACATCCACATCCACACCCTCATCCACATCCACATCCACACCCTCATCCACATCCACATCCACACCCTAATCCACATCCACATCCACACCCTCATCCACATCCACACCCTCATCCACATCCACACCCTCATCCACACCCTCATCCACATCCACACCCTCATCCACATCCACACCCTCATCCACATCCACACCCTCATCCACATCCTCATCCACATCCACATCCACACCCTCATCCACATCCACATCCACACACTCATCCACACCCTCATCCACATCCACACCCTCATCCACATCGACGGGAGAGGGTGAAAAGCTTCAAGTTTTACACATCACAGACAATCTGAACATGTCCACCCACACAGACAGTGTGGTGAAGAAGGTGCAACAACACCTCTCCAACCTCAGGAGGCTGAAGAAATGTGTCTGGGCCTCCAGAGCCACGGCCGGTTCACTTCACTACCATCCAGAAGGCCAGGTCAGTACAGGAGCATCAACGCTGAGCTCGAGAGACTGAAAAACAGCTTCTATCTCAAGACCATCAGACTGTTAAATAGTCCCCACTATCTGGCTCGTACCCAGTACCCTACCCTGGACTTTAGTCACTGTCACTAGCTGGCTATCATTCGGTTACTCTACCACGCACTTTAGTAATGGAACACTGGGCACTAGTAATGGAACACTAGGCACTTTAGTAATGGAACACTGGGCACTAGTAATGGAACACTAGGCACTTTAGTAATGGAACACTGGGCACTTTAATGTTTACATACTGTTTTACCCATATGTTGAATGCATTCAGTTGTACAACTGACTAGGTATCCCCCTTTCCTTTCCCTTATACTGTATTCCAGTTAAGGCCATCCTATTCAACTATTACTGTACATATACTATTCTTCAGCAATACTACATATTCTATCCATATACTGTCCATAATGTGTATACACTGCCGGTCAAAAGGTTCAGAACACCTACTCATTCAAGGGGTTTTCTTTATTTTTTACAATTTTCTACATTGTAGAATAATAGTGAAGACATCAAAACTATGAAATAACACATATGGAATCATGTAGTAATCAAAGAAGTGTTAAACAAATCAAAATATATGATATATTTGAGATTCTTCAAAGTAGCCACCCTTTGCCTTGATGACAGCTTTTCACGCTCTTGGCATTTTCTTAACCAGCTTCACCTGGAATACTTTTCCAACAGTCTTGAAGGAGTTCCCACCTACTGTATACTGAGCACTTGTTGGATGCTTTTCCTTCACTCTGCGGTCCAACTCATCCCAAACCATCTGAATTGGTTTGAGGTCAGGTGATTGTGGAGGCCAGGTCATCTGATGCAGTATTGCATCACTCTCCGTCTTGATCAAATAGCCCTTACACAGCCTGGAGGTGGGTTGGGTCATTGTCCTGTTGAAAAACAAATTATAGTCCTACTAAGCGCAAACCAGATGTGATGGAGTATCGCTGCAGAATGCCGTGGTAGCTGTGCTGATTAAG
Organism: Oncorhynchus clarkii lewisi; assembly: GCF_045791955.1. Classification (NCBI taxonomy): domain Eukaryota; kingdom Metazoa; phylum Chordata; class Actinopteri; order Salmoniformes; family Salmonidae; genus Oncorhynchus; species Oncorhynchus clarkii. Next base: position 87,428,679 of record NC_092152.1, read on the forward strand.
TGTGCCTTGAATTCTAAATAAATCACTGACAGTGTCACCAGCATAGCACCCCCACACATCACACCTCCTCCTCCATGCTTCACGATGGAAACCACACATGCAAAGATAATCCGTTCACCTACTCTACGTCTCACAAAGACACAGCTGTTGGAACCAAAAATCGCAAATGTGGACTCCTCAGACCAATGGACAGATTTCTACCTGTCTAATGTCCATTGGTCGTGTTTCTTGGCCCAAGAAAGTCTCTTCTTCTTCTTGGTGTCCTTTAGTAGTGGTTTCTTTGCAGCAATTTGACAATGAAGACTTTATTCACACAGTCTCTTCTGAAAAGTTGATGTTGATGTGTCTGTTACTTGAACTCTGTGAATCATTTATTTGGGATGCAATTTCTGAGGCTGGTAACTCTAATGAACTCATCCTCTGCAGCAGAGGTAACTCTGGGGCTTCCTTTCCTATGGCGGTCCTCGTGAGAGTTTGATCATAGCGCTTGATAGTTTTTGCAACTGCACTTGAAGAAACTTTCAAAGTTCTAGAAATGTTCCTCATTGACTGACCTTCATGTCTTAAAGTAATGATGAACTGTCGTTTCTCTTTGCTTATTTGAGCTGTTCTTTCCATAATATGGACTTGGTCTTTTACCAAATAGGGCTATCTTCTGTATACCACCCCCCACAATACAACTGATTGGCTCAAACGCATTAAGAAGGAAATAAATTTCACAAGTGAACTTTTAACTCACAACAGGCTCACCTGTTAATTGAAATGCATTCCAGGTGACCAGGTGAAGCTGGTTGAGAGAATGCCAAGCGTGTGCAAACTGTCACCAAGGCAAAGGGTGGCTATAGATTGTTTAACAATTTTTTTGTTTAGTACATGATTAAATATGTGTTATTTCATAGTTTTGATGTCTTCACTATTATTCTACAATGTAGAAAATTGTAAAAAAAAAACCTTGAGAAGGTGTGTCCAAACTTACTGTATATATATATATATATATATATATATACACTCGGGACTCCGACTTTGCTTGTCCTATTATTGATATATTTCTTAATTCCATTCTTTTACTTTTAGATTTGTTTGTATTGTTAGATGTTACAGCACTGTTGGAGCTTGGAGCACAAGCATTATCACTACACCCGCCATGACATCTGCTGTAGATGTGCATGTGACCAATGAAATGTCCCGGTCAGGTCACGTGGTTAGGAAAAACTCCAAGCTGATTATGATGCACATGCAGTACCAGCTTAGTACTTTCTTTGGTCCACACAAAAAAGGGCACTTGTTCCTCTAATGGGTGCATATTTAAGGGACATTTAGTACTGAAGTGAATACAACCGGTTCACAGCATATGTGACAACTTTTCTGCTCTCACGGCCATTGCAAGGTCATTTATAAGAGCGCTGTCCTGCTCGTTCCTGTTCCTGAACTAATACCTGTACCTGGGTGTTAGGGTTTTTTATGATGATGATGATGATGATGATGATGATGATGATGCACACTGCTGATTTAACATAACAGTTTTGTCAGCATTTCAGGTCTGCCATTGGTTGATAATGATAGCGATATCACCTGCATGTTCTTAAAACTGATATTTTCATTGTTCCTCTCTCATCTCTTCTATCTGTCCATCCCAGGCTCCACCATCATTCTGAGGAGGAAGTTCTCAGCCTCTCAGTTCTGGGATGATTGCAGGAAGTACAACGTTACCGTGGTCCAGTACATAGGAGAGGTGTTACGCTACCTCTGTAACACACCCAAGGTAAGCAACCTCAGCTGCAAGCTTTATACAAGGTCACCTTCATTTTGTCATTCATTGTTATTACATAGTAGTTGCTATGGTTTTCGCATCCTGTCCAGGGGGTTTATGACATAGTAGTTGCTATGGTCTCTAGCATCCTGTCCAGGGGGTTTATGACATAGTAATGACATAGTAGGTGCTATGGTCTCTAGCAACCTGTCCAGAGGGTTTATGACATAGTAGTTGCTATGGTCTCTAGCATCCTGTCCAGGAGGTTTATGACATGGTAATGACATCGTAGTTGCTATGGTTCGCAGCATCCTGTCCAGGGGGTTTATTTGTACCTCATGCCACATAAGCAGGAGGTATGGACCCTTTCTGGCTCAGAAAAGGCTTACATATTCTCTCTGGTATAGGGTATATGACTAACCAGGCATGTTTTCAGCCATGTTTCAGACAAGGATTTGAAAGTACTTGACATTATATTTTTGACCCAGGACTGTAGAGTACACACTAATAGTAACAACATGATGGTAGGCCACTGGGCAGCATGCAGGGATCATGCCGGGGCCATGAGAAACCCATGCCGGGGCCATGAGGAACCCATGCCGGGGCCATGAGGAACCCATGCCGGGCCATGCTGCAATCAATTCCCACATCACTGGTGTTTTCCATGCCGGGGCCAAGCTGGAATCAATTCTCACATCACTGGTGTTTTCCATGCCGGGGCCAAGCTGGAATCAATTCCCACATCTCTGGTGTTTTCCATGCCGGGGCCAAGCTGGAATCAATTCTCAAATCTCTGGTGTTTCAATGCGGGGCCATGCTGGAATCAGACCCCACATCTCTGGTGTTTCAATGTGGGGCCATGCTGGAATCAGACCCCACATCTCTGGTGTTTCAATGTGGGGCCAAGCTGGAATAAGACCCCACATCTCTGGTGTTTCAATGCTGGAATCAGACCCCACATCTCTGGTGTTTCAATGCTGGAATAAGACCCCACATCTCTGGTGTTTCAATGCTGGAATAAGACCCCACATCTCTGGTGTTTCAATGCTGGAATAAGACCCCACATCTCTGGTGTTTCAATGCTGGAATAAGACCCCACATCTCTGGTGTTTCAATGTGGGGCCAAGCTGGAATAAGACCCCACATCTCTGGTGTTTCAATGTGGGGCCAAGCTGGAATAAGACCCCACATCTCTGGTGTTTCAATGCTGGAATAAGACCCCACATCTCTGGTGTTTCAATGTGGGGCCAAGCTGGAATAAGACCCCACATCTCTGGTGTTTCAATGCTGGAATCAGACCCCACATCTCTGGTGTTTCAATGCTGGAATAAGACCCCACATCTCTGGTGTTTCAATGCTGGAATAAGACCCCACATCTCTGGTGTTTCAATGTGGGGCCAAGCTGGAATAAGACCCCACATCTCTGGTGTTTCAATGTGGGGCCAAGCTGGAATAAGACCCCACATCTCTGGTGTTTCAATGCTGGAATCAGACCCCACATCTCTGGTGTTTCAATGCGGGGCCATGCTGGAATCAGACCCCACATCTCTGGTGTTTCAATGCGGGGCCATGCTGGAATTAGACCCCACATCTCTGGTGTTTCAATGTGGGGCCATGCTGGAATCAGACCCCACATCTCTGGTGTTTCAATGCTGGAATCAGACCCCACATCTCTGGTGTTTCAATGCTGGAATAAGACCCCACATCTCTGGTGTTTCAATGCTGGAATAAGACCCCACATCTCTGGTGTTTCAATGTGGGGCCAAGCTGGAATAAGACCCCACATCTCTGGTGTTTCAATGTGGGGCCAAGCTGGAATAAGACCCCACATCTCTGGTGTTTCAATGCTGGAATCAGACCCCACATCTCTGGTGTTTCAATGCGGGGCCATGCTGGAATCAGACCCCACATCTCTGGTGTTTCAATGCGGGGCCATGCTGGAATTAGACCCCACATCTCTGGTGTTTCAATGTGGGGCCATGCTGGAATCAGACCCCACATCTCTGGTGTTTCAATGCTGGAATCAGACCCCACATCTCTGGTGTTTCAATGCTGGAATAAGACCCCACATCTCTGGTGTTTCAATGCTGGAATAAGACCCCACATCTCTGGTGTTTCAATGCTGGAATCAGACCCCACATCTCTGGTGTTTCAATGCGGGGCCAAGCTGGAATAAGACCCCACATCTCTGGTGTTTCAATGCTGGAATCAGACCCCACATCTCTGGTGTTTCAATGCGGGGCCATGCTGGAATAAGACCCCACATCTCTGGTGTTTCAATGCTGGAATCAGACCCCACATCTCTGGTGTTTCAATGTGGGGCCAAGCTGGAATAAGACCCCACATCTCTGGTGTTTCAATGCTGGAATAAGACCCCACATCTCTGGTGTTTCAATGTGGGGCCAAGCTGGAATAAGACCCCACATCTCTGGTGTTTCAATGTGGGGCCAAGCTGGAATAAGACCCCACATCTCTGGTGTTTCAATGCTGGAATAAGACCCCACATCTCTGGTGTTTCAATGTGGGGCCAAGCTGGAATAAGACCCCACATCTCTGGTGTTTCAATGCTGGAATCAGACCCCACATCTCTGGTGTTTCAATGCTGGAATAAGACCCCACATCTCTGGTGTTTCAATGCTGGAATAAGACCCCACATCTCTGGTGTTTCAATGTGGGGCCAAGCTGGAATAAGACCCCACATCTCTGGTGTTTCAATGTGGGGCCAAGCTGGAATAAGACCCCACATCTCTGGTGTTTCAATGCTGGAATCAGACCCCACATCTCTGGTGTTTCAATGCGGGGCCATGCTGGAATCAGACCCCACATCTCTGGTGTTTCAATGCGGGGCCATGCTGGAATCAGACCCCACATCTCTGGTGTTTCAATGTGGGGCCATGCTGGAATCAGACCCCACATCTCTGGTGTTTCAATGCTGGAATCAGACCCCACATCTCTGGTGTTTCAATGCTGGAATAAGACCCCACATCTCTGGTGTTTCAATGCTGGAATAAGACCCCACATCTCTGGTGTTTCAATGTGGGGCCAAGCTGGAATAAGACCCCACATCTCTGGTGTTTCAATGCTGGAATCAGACCCCACATCTCTGGTGTTTCAATGCTGGAATAAGACCCCACATCTCTGGTGTTTCAATGCTGGAATCAGACCCCACATCTCTGGTGTTTCAATGCGGGGCCAAGCTGGAATAAGACCCCACATCTCTGGTGTTTCAATGCGGGGCCAAGCTGGAATAAGACCCCACATCTCTGGTGTTTCAATGCGGGGCCAAGCTGGAATAAGACCCCACATCTCTGGTGTTTCAATGCTGGAATCAGACCCCACATCTCTGGTGTTTCAATGCGGGGCCATGCTGGAATAAGACCCCACATCTCTGGTGTTTCAATGTGGGGCCAAGCTGGAATAAGACCCCACATCTCTGGTGTTTCAATGTGGGGCCAAGCTGGAATAAGACCCCACATCTCTGGTGTTTCAATGCTGGAATCAGACCCCACATCTCTGGTGTTTCAATGCGGGGCCATGCTGGAATCAGACCCCACATCTCTGGTGTTTCAATGCGGGGCCATGCTGGAATCAGACCCCACATCTCTGGTGTTTCAATGTGGGGCCATGCTGGAATCAGACCCCACATCTCTGGTGTTTCAATGCTGGAATCAGACCCCACATCTCTGGTGTTTCAATGCTGGAATAAGACCCCACATCTCTGGTGTTTCAATGCTGGAATAAGACCCCACATCTCTGGTGTTTCAATGTGGGGCCAAGCTGGAATAAGACCCCACATCTCTGGTGTTTCAATGCTGGAATCAGACCCCACATCTCTGGTGTTTCAATGCTGGAATAAGACCCCACATCTCTGGTGTTTCAATGCTGGAATCAGACCCCACATCTCTGGTGTTTCAATGTGGGGCCAAGCTGGAATAAGACCCCACATCTCTGGTGTTTCAATGCTGGAATCAGACCCCACATCTCTGGTGTTTCAATGCGGGGCCATGCTGGAATAAGACCCCACATCTCTGGTGTTTCAATGCTGGAATCAGACCCCACATCTCTGGTGTTTCAATGTGGGGCCAAGCTGGAATAAGACCCCACATCTCTGGTGTTTCAATGCTGGAATAAGACCCCACATCTCTGGTGTTTCAATGTGGGGCCAAGCTGGAATAAGACCCCACATCTCTGGTGTTTCAATGTGGGGCCAAGCTGGAATAAGACCCCACATCTCTGGTGTTTCAATGCTGGAATAAGACCCCACATCTCTGGTGTTTCAATGTGGGGCCAAGCTGGAATAAGACCCCACATCTCTGGTGTTTCAATGCTGGAATCAGACCCCACATCTCTGGTGTTTCAATGCTGGAATAAGACCCCACATCTCTGGTGTTTCAATGCTGGAATAAGACCCCACATCTCTGGTGTTTCAATGTGGGGCCAAGCTGGAATAAGACCCCACATCTCTGGTGTTTCAATGTGGGGCCAAGCTGGAATAAGACCCCACATCTCTGGTGTTTCAATGCTGGAATCAGACCCCACATCTCTGGTGTTTCAATGCGGGGCCATGCTGGAATCAGACCCCACATCTCTGGTGTTTCAATGCGGGGCCATGCTGGAATCAGACCCCACATCTCTGGTGTTTCAATGCTGGAATAAGACCCCACATCTCTGGTGTTTCAATGCTGGAATAAGACCCCACATCTCTGGTGTTTCAATGTGGGGCCAAGCTGGAATAAGACCCCACATCTCTGGTGTTTCAATGCTGGAATCAGACCCCACATCTCTGGTGTTTCAATGCTGGAATAAGACCCCACATCTCTGGTGTTTCAATGCTGGAATCAGACCCCACATCTCTGGTGTTTCAATGCGGGGCCAAGCTGGAATAAGACCCCACATCTCTGGTGTTTCAATGCGGGGCCAAGCTGGAATAAGACCCCACATCTCTGGTGTTTCAATGCGGGGCCAAGCTGGAATAAGACCCCACATCTCTGGTGTTTCAATGCTGGAATCAGACCCCACATCTCTGGTGTTTCAATGCGGGGCCATGCTGGAATAAGACCCCACATCTCTGGTGTTTCCGGCATCATCCATGCTCTAACACACTGAGCTATGGTGAACCCACATGTTAGACTAGTGTTAGACTAGTGTTACAGACTAGTGTTACAGACTGGCGTTACAGACTGGCGTTAACAGAATAGTGGAATCCAGATTGTTCAAGTCAAGTGATCTTCTTCCCAGTATTCAGACAGATGAAGTTAAGTTACACCCGAGGCAGAGTGTCACAGAGAGCTTTTTCTGCATGTTCAAATACCATTTGAAATGTTCAAATACTTTGAGTCAGTGTTTTCTGACTGAGCCTTCCTGGACAGGCTGATGGGCGGGGTTTGGACCTGTTGGACTTGGTTCCATTGCATCAGGCATGTTCAATCAAGCACATCTAAACTATTCAAAAGATTCCAAATACTACTTGAAGCCAGGTGTGGTTTATGCCCAGGCTTTGTGGCGCGAACTGCTCCCTCTGTGTGTCCAATCAGACCGAGACCCTCTCAGCCACTTCTTAATCTCTCCAGCCGAGGTTGTTTTACAACCCGGCCACAGCTGTAGCGTCAGAAATAGAATCATTAAGATTCCCAGTGTCACCTTACTGTGATGTCACTGACCTGGAATGTTCTAAAGTGACATTTTCAATTGAGTTGGATTGAATCCAGACGATTGACAGAGTTAAAAAGGTCATTGATAGGTTAGGTTTCAATCAGGATATTATGATAGTAGATGTTTCTACCTCTTTTTGGAGGTAAAATATGCAGGCAGTTGGGAGATGCCATTTCATGGAAGATGCTATCACCTTTTATTTTCTGGACTAGGCTACATGCAGACAATTCTGGACTAGGCTACATGCAGACAGTTCTGGACTAGGCTACATGCAGACAGTTATGGACTAGGCTACATGCAGACAGTTTTGGACTAGGCTACATGCAGACAGTTTTGGACTAGGCTAGATGCAGATAGTTCTGGACTAGGCTACATGCAGACAGTTTTGGACTAGGCTACATGCAGATAGTTCTGGACTGGGCTACAGTAGATGCAGAAAGTTCTGGACTAGGCTACATGCAGACAGTTCTGGACTAGGCTACATGCAGACCGTTTTGGATTAGGCTACATGCAGACAGTTTTGGACTAGGCTACATGCAGACAGTTATGGACTAGGCTACATGCAGACAGTTATGGACTAGGCTACATGCAGACAGTTTTGGACTAGGCTACATGCAGACAGTTTTGGACTAGGCTACATGCAGACAGTTTTGGACTAGGCTACATGCAGACAGTTTTGGACTAGGCTACATGCAGATAGTTCTGGACTAGGCTACAGTAGATGCAGACAGTTATGGACTAGGCTACATGCAGACAGTTTTGGACTAGGCTACATGCAGACAGTTTTGGACTAGGCTACATGCAGATAGTTCTGGACTAGGCTACATGCAGACAGTTTTGGACTAGGCTACATGCAGACAGTTCTGGACTAGGCTACATGCAGACAGTTTTGGACTAGGCTACATGCAGACAGTTTTGGACTAGGCTACATGCAGACAGTTTTGGACTAGGCTACACGCAGATAGTTCTGGACTAGGCTACACGCAGACAGTTTTGGACTAGGCTACATGCAGACAGTTTTGGACTAGGCTACATGTAGACAGTTTTGGACTAGGCTACATGCAGACAGTTTTGGACTAGGCTACATGCAGACAGTTTTGGATTAGGCTACATGCAGATAGTTCTGGACTAGGCTACATGCAGACAGTTTTGGACTAGGCTACATGCAGACAGTTTTGGACTAGGCTACATGCAGACAGTTTTGGACTAGGCTACATGCAGACAGTTTTGGACTAGGCTACATGCAGATAGTTCTGTCTTCTTCTCAACACCAAATCTCCCAAAAGGAGCCTTTCCCCAGAATTAATGTGGAGAGACTTTTATAAGACTCTTCTGACCAGCATCCCGTTGACCCTCCCAACTAGCCCAACCCCTAACCTTAACCCTAACCCTAACCCGTTGACCCTCCCAACTAGCCCAACCCCTAACCCTAACCCGTTGACCCTCCCAGCTAGCCCAACCCCTAACCCTAACCCGTTGACCCTCCCAACTAGCCCAACCCCTAACCCAACCCCTAACCCTAACCCTCTAACCCTAACCCTCTAACCCTAACCCTAACCCAACCCCTAACCCTAACCCTGAACTAATGGTAACCAATTCAGAAATTAAATATTGGTTTGCACGTCATCCACGTCTCCTTACTTTTTATGGCCGTCATATTTCAGGGCCCTCGAAGGCGTGGCCTGGAGAGCAATGTAAACATTCTGTGTTCCCACCATTGAAACTGAACCCCTCTCCACGTACAGACACACCATGTGACCCTCCCACAGCCTAGTGGTCTACAGCTACATATCAAATGGCAACCAATTCCCTCTATAGTTTCACCAGGGCAACAGTAGTGGACTACAGTATAAAGGGAATAGGTTGCCATTTAGGACACACCCTCGTGGTTCTGATCTGGTGGTCCTCTCAGAATAGCTAGTGGCCTTTACTTAGGAACTCTACCATGTGTAATGACAGTCAGTGGTGGGCTGGGGCTGAGGGCTGGGGCTTAGGCTGGGATATATCTGGGTCAGGGAAGGGGAATGTAATCACGTATGGCGGGTCATATTTTCAAACCTTTTAGTGGATAGTTCAAAATAATGTTAGGTTAGAATGTTATAGAACATTAGGTTAGAATGTTATAGAATGTTAGGTTAGAATGTTATAGAATGTTAGGTTAGAATGTTATAGAATGTTAGGTTAGAATGTTATAGAATGTTAGGTTAGAATGTAATAGAACGTTAGGTTAGACTGTAATAGAATGTTAGGTTAGAATGTAATAGAACATTAGGTTAGAATGTTATAGAATGTTAGGTTAGAATGTTATAGAATGTTAGGTTAGAATGTTAGGTTAGAATGTAATAGAACATTAGGTTAGAATGTTATAGAATGTTAGGTTAGAATGTTATAGAACCTAATATAATGTTAGCTTACGATGTTAGTTTTCTTTTCACTATATGACTGTACAGACTCCTGTCTCTAATGGTAATACACTATATGACTGTACAGACTCCTGTTTCTATGACTGTACAGACTCCTGTCTCTAATGGTAATACACTATATGACTGTACAGACTCCTGTTTCTATGACTGTGCAGACTCCTGTCTCTACTGGTAATACACAATATGACTGTAGAGACTCCTGTTTCTATGACTGTGCAGACTCCTGTCTCTACTGGTAATACACAATATGACTGTACAGACTCCTGTTTCTATGACTGTGCAGATTCCTGTCTCTAATGGTAATACACTATATGACTGTGCAGACTCATGTCTCTATGCCTGTACAGACTCCTGTCTCTAATGGTAATACACTATATGACTGTACAGACTCCTGTCTCTAATGGTAATACACTATATGACTGTACAGACTCCTGTCTCTATGACTGTACAGACTCCTGTCTCTAATGGTAATACACTATATGACTGTACAGACTCCTGTCTCTAATGGTAATTCACTATATGACTGTGCAGACTCCTGTCTCTAATGGTAATACACTATATGACTGTACAGACTCCTGTCTCTATTGGTAATACACTATATGACTGTACAGACTCCTGTCTCTATGACTGTATAGACTCCTGTCTCTAATGGCAATTCACTATATGACTGTACAGACTCCTGTCTCTAATGGTAATACACTATATGACTGTACAGACTCCTGTCTCTATGACTGTACAGACTCCTGTCTCTAATGGTAATACACTATATGACTGTACAGACTCCTGTCTCTATTGGTAATACACTATATGACTGTACAGACTCCTGTCTCTATGACTGTATAGACTCCTGTCTCTAATGGCAATTCACTATATGACTGTACAGACTCCTGTCTCTAATGGTAATACACTATATGACTGTACAGACTCCTGTCTCTATTGGTAATACACTATATGACTGTGCAGACTCCTGTCTCTATTGGTAATACACTATATGACTGTACAGACTCCTGTCTCTAATGGTAATACACTATATGACTGTACAGACTCCTGTCTCTATGACTGTGCAGATTCCTGTCTCTATTGGTAATACACTATATGACTGTACAGACTCCTGTCTCTAATGGTAAAACACTATATGACTGTACAGACTCCTGTCTCTAATGGTAATACACTATATGACTGTACAGACTTCTGTCTCTAATGGTAATACACTATATGACTGTGCAGACTCCTGTCTCTACTGGTAATACACTATATGACTGTACAGACTCCTGTTTCTATGACTGTGCAGACTCCTGTCTCTACTGGTAATACACTATATGACTGTACAGACTCCTGTCTCTATGACTGTACAGACTCCTGTTTCTATGACTGTGCAGACTCCTGTCTCTAATGGTAATACACTATATGACTGTACAGACTCCTGTTTCTATGACTGTGCAGACTCCTGTCTCTACTGGTAATACACTATATGACTGTAGAGACTCCTGTCTCTAATGGTAATACACTATATGACTGTACAGACTCATGTTTCTATGACTGTGCAGACTCCTGTCTCTAATGGTAATACACTATATGACTGTAGAGACTCCTGTCTCTAATGGTAATACACTATATGACTGTACAGACTCCTGTTTCTATGACTGTGCAGATTCCTGTCTCTAATGGTAATACACTATATGACTGTACAGACTCCTGTCTCTAATGGTAATACACTATATGACTGTACAGACTCCTGTTTCTATGACTGTACAGACTCCTGTCTCTAATGGTAATACACTATATGACTGTACAGACTCCTGTCTCTATTGGTAACACACTATATGACTGTAGAGACTCCTGTCTCTATGACTGTACAGACTCCTGTCTCTAATGGTAATACACTATATGACTGTACAGACTCCTGTCTCTATTGGTAACACACTATATGACTGTAGAGACTCCTGTCTCTATTGGTAATACACTATATGGACTGTACAGACTCCTGTCTCTAATGGTAATACACTATATGACTGTACAGACTCCTGTCTCTATTGGTAATACACTATATGACTGTACAGACTCCTGTCTCTATTGGTAATACACTATATGACTGTGCAGACTCCTGTCTCTAATGGTAATACACTATATGACTGTACAGACTCCTGTCTCTATTGGTAATACACTATATGACTGTACAGACTCCTGTTTCTATGACTGTGCAGACTCCTGTCTCTAATGGTAATACACTATATGACTGTACAGACTCCTGTCTCTATTGGTAATACACTATATGACTGTACAGACTCATGTTTCTATGACTGTGCAGACTCCTGTCTCTAATGGTAATACACTATATGACTGTACAGACTCATGTTTCTATGACTGTGCAGACTCCTGTCTCTAAATGGTAATACACTATATGACTGTACAGACTCCTGTTTCTATGACTGTGCAGATTCCTGTCTCTATTGGTAATACACTATATGACTGTACAGACTCCTGTTTCTATGACTGTGCAGATTCCTGTCTCTAATGGTAATACACTATATGACTGTACAGACTCCTGTCTCTAATGGTAATACACTATATGACTGTACAGACTCCTGTCTCTATGACTGTACAGACTCCTGTCTCTATTGGTAATACACTATATGACTGTACAGACTCCTGTCTCTAATGGTAATACACTATATGACTGTACAGACTCCTGTCTCTATTGGTAATACACTATATGACTGTACAGACTCCTGTCTCTAATGGTAATACACTATATGACTGTACAGACTCCTGTCTCTAATGGTAATACACTATATGACTGTACAGACTCCTGTCTCTATTGGTAATACACTATATGACTGTACAGACTCCTGTCTCTAATGGTAATACACTATATGACTGTACAGACTCCTGTTTCTATGACTGTGCAGATTCCTGTCTCTAATGGTAATACACTATATGACTGTACAGACTCCTGTCTCTATGACTGTGCAGACTCCTGTTTCTATGACTGTACAGACTCCTGTCTCTAATGGTAATACACTATATGACTGAACAGACTCCTGTCTCTATGACTGTGCAGACTCCTGTCTCTATTGGTAATACACTATATGACTGTACAGACTCCTGTCTCTATTGGTAACACACTATATGACTGTAGAGACTCCTGTCTCTATGACTGTACAGACTCCTGTCTCTATTGGTAATACACTATATGACTGTACAGACTCCTGTCTCTATTGGTAATGCACTATATGACTGTACAGACTCCTGTCTCTATTGGTAATACACTATATGACTGTACAGACTCCTGTCTCTATTGGTAATACACTATATGACTGTACAGACTCCTGTCTCTATTGGTAATACACAATATGACTGTACAGACTCCTGTCTCTAATGGTAAAACACTATATGACTGTAGAGACTCCTGTCTCTAATGGTAATACACTATATGACTGAACAGACTCCTGTCTCTAATGGTAATACACTATATGACTGTTCAAATGAGAATTTGAATTAGAAAATCATTATTGTTCACCAAATGTGTGCATTCGTCTTTGACTTCACAATAACATGATTGACATACAACCAAAATAAAAATATTTAAAAAGAAGAATGTTTTGTTTTATCCCAACATTCCAGAGAGACAACGACAGAGAGCACAAAGTCAGGCTGGCCATTGGTAACGGTGTGAGAGCAGAGATATGGAAGGAATTCCTGAACCGCTTTGGCAACATCTACGTGAGGGAGTTTTATGCTTCAACGGAGGGCAATGTGGGACTGATCAACTACACCGGGAAGATAGGAGCTATCGGACGAGTCAACTACCTGCACCGGGTAAGAACTGACTCCTGGACAGCCCTGTCTCCTGGGCCCGGATTCATAATGTCTCACTACCTACACCGGGTAAGGACTGACTCCTGAACAGCCCTGTCTCCTGGGCCCGGATTCATAATGTCTCACTACCTACACCGGGTAAGGACTGACTCCTGGACAGCCCTGTCTCCTGGGCCCGGATTCATAATGTCTCACTACCTACACCTGGTAAGGACTGACTCCTGAACAGCCCTGTCTCCTGGGCCCGGATTCATTAGGTCTCACTACCTACACCGGGTAAGGATTGACTCCTGAACAGCCCTGTCTCCTGGGCCCGGATTCATAATGTCTCACTACCTACACCAGGTAAGGACTGACTCCTGAACAGCCCTGTCTCCTGGGCCCGGATTCATAATGTCTCACTACCTACACCGGGTAAGGATTGACTCCTGAACAGCCCTGTCTCCTGGGCCCGGATTCATAATGTCTCACTACCTACACCAGGTAAGGACTGACTCCTGAACAGCCCTGTCTCCTGGGCCCGGATTCATAATGTCTCACTACCTACACCAGGTAAGGACTGACTCCTGAACAGCCCTGTCTCCTGGGCCCGGATTCATAATGTCTCACAGAGTGATGATCTAGGATCAGGTCCCCCCCCCCCCTGTTCATGAAACCTTATTCATTATGATCTAAAAGGCTAAATTGGATCCTAGATCAGTACTCCTACTCTGAGACACTTTATGACTAAGGGGCCTGAAGATCTGACTCCTAAAGAACCAGGGTTGGGGACAAATCCATTTAATTTCAGTTACTGAATTGAAATGGAATTGACTCCAACTCTACTGAGATATCATGCTTCCCTCTACATTGACATGTCAATTGAATCATTTAGAAGACGCTCTTATCCAGACTCAGTCAGTGCATTTATCTTAACATAGCTAGATACTTGTATTTGTATTTAATTGGTAAAGGTTATACTTCTTACATTGGACATTTTACCAGGGTTGGGATCCGAACATCAACTGAAATGCTGTGTCTTTATCACAGTGATGTCTCTCCTGTCTCTTATAGAAGCTGTTTCACTATGTTCTGATCATGATGTCTCTGTTATAGAATCTGTTTCACTATGTTCTGATCATGATGTCTCTCTTATAGAATCTGTTTCACTATGTTCTGATCATGATGTCTCTCCTGTCTCTTATAGAAGCTGTTTCACTATGTTCTGATCATGATGTCTCTGTTATAGAAGCTGTTCCACTATGTTCTGATCATGATGTCTCTGTTGTCTCTTATAGAATCTGTTTCACTATGTTCTGATCATGATGTCTCTCCTGTCTCTTATAGAATCTGTTTCACTATGTTCTGATCATGATGTCTCTCCTGTCTCTTATAGAATCTGTTTCACTATGTTCTGATCATGATGTCTCTGTTATAGAATCTGTTTCACTATGTTCTGATCATGATGTCTCTCCTGTCTCTTATAGAAACTGTTTCACTATGTTCTGATCATAATGTCTCTCCTGTCTCTTATAGAATCTGTTTCACTATGTTCTGATCATGATGTCTCTCTTATAGAATCTGTTTCACTATGTTCTGATCATGATGTCTCTGTTATAGAATCTGTTTCACTATGTTCTGATCATGATGTCTCTCCTGTCTCTTATAGAATCTGTTTCACTAGGTTCTGATCATGATGTCTCTGTTATAGAATCTGTTTCACTATGTTCTGATCATGATGTCTCTGTTATAGAATCTGTTTCACTATGTTCTGATCATGATGTCTCTCCTGTCTCTTATAGAATCTGTTTCACTATGTTCTGATCATGATGTCTCTGTTATAGAAGCTGTTTCACTATGTTCTGATCATGATGTCTCTGTTATAGAATCTGTTTCACTATGTTCTGATCACAATGTCTTTCCTGTCTCTTATAGAAGCTGTTTCCTTATGCTCTGATTAAATACGACACAGAGAGAGATGAACCAATCAGAGACTCTACCGGACTGTGTGTAGAAGCTCCTAAAGGTGAGATGCTCTTTCATAGGTGTGTTAGTATTGGCCTTTATTTAACCTGGGAGATTATTGTACAATAATGACCTCAAAATCACACTTATCTCAATGTACATTATGCTATTCATGTTTGGGTGTTCGGCCCGTTCCCTAAGGAAGAGACAGGACTGTTGGTGTGGGTATACATTATGGTGTGTGTGTGTGTGTGTGTCTTCCTGAAGATGAAACAGGACTGTTGGTGTGCAAGATCACGAACATCACTCCTTTTGTTGGATACGCTAACAGCCAGCAGACAGAGAAGAAGAGACTGAGAGACGTGTTTCAGAAAGGAGATCTGTACTTTAACAGTGGAGACCTGCTGAAGATAGGCCAGGACAACTTTATTTACTTTCAGGATCGAGTCGGAGATACATTCAGGTACGTATTCTGACTTACAGTATGGCATTCCAAATATATGGAAACATATTATATATTATATTTAGTTGACTTGTATTGACCCCTGCAGGTGGAAGGGAGAGAATCTATTATATTTAGTTGAGTTGAATTGACCCCTACAGGTGGAAGGGAGAGAACATATTATATTTAGTTGAGTTGTATCGACCCCTACAGGTGGAAGGGAGAGAATCTATTATATTTAGTTGAGTTGAATTGACCCCTACAGGTGGAAGGGAGAGAACATATTATATTTAGTTGAGTTGTATTGACCCCTACAGGTGGAAGGGAGAGAATCTATTATATTTAGTTGAGTTGAATTGACCCCTACAGGTGGAAGGGAGAGAACATGTTATATTATATTTAGTTGAGTTGTATTGACCCCTACAGGTGGAAGGGAGAGAATCTATTATATTTAGTTGAGATGTATTGACCCCTACAGGTGGAAGGGAGAGAACACGTTATATTATATTTAGTTGAGTTGAATTGACCCCTACAGGTGGAAGGGAGAGAACATGTTATATTATATTTAGTTGAGTTGTATTGACCCCTACAGGTGGAAGGGAGAGAATCTATTATATTTAGTTGAGTTATATTTACCCCTACAGGTGGAAAGGAGAGAATGTGGCCACAACTGAAGTAGCTGACATCCTCACCCTGATAGACTTTGTCCAAGAGGCAAATGTCTACGGTGTTCAAGTACCAGGTAAATCTAACCCTAACCTTAATCTATGTACCAGGTAAATCTAACCATAACCTTAATATATGTACCAGGTAAATCTAACCTTATCCAAGTACCAGGTAAATCTAACCCTAACCTTAATCCAAGGACCAGGTAAATCTAACCCTAACCTTAATCAATGTACCAGGTAAATCTAACCCTAACCTTAATCTATGTACCAGGTAAATCTAACCCTAACCTTATCCAAGTACCAGGTAAATCTAACCCTAACCTTAATCTATGTACCAGGTAAATCTAATCCTAACCTTAATCTATGTACCAGGTAAATCTAACCCTAACCTTATCCAAGTACCAGGTAAATCTAACCCTAACCTTAATCTATGTACCAGGTAAATCTAATCCTAACCTTAATCTATGTACCAGGTAAATCTAACCATAACCTTAATATATGTACCAGGTAAATCTAACCTTATCCAAGTACCAGGTAAATCTAACCCTAACCTTAATCCAAGGACCAGGTAAATCTAACCCTAACCTTAATCCAAGTACCAGGTAAATCTAACCCTAACCTTAATCCAAGTACCAGGTAAATCTAACCTTAATCTATGTACCAGGTAAATCTAACCCTAACCTTAATCCAAGGACCAGGTAAATCTAACCTTAATCTATGTACCAGGTAAATCTAACCCTAACCTTAATCCAAGTACCAGGTAAATCTAACCTTAATCTATGTACCAGGTAAATCTAACCCTAACCTTAATCCAAGTACCAGGTAAATATAACCCCAACCTTAATCCAAGGACCAGGTAAATCTAACCCCAACCTTAATCCAAGGACCAGGTAAATCTAACCCTAACCTTAATCCAAGTACCAGGTAAATCTAACCCTAACCTTAATCCAAGTACCAGGTAAATCTAACCCCAACCTTAATCCAAGTAGCAGGGAACCCTAACCTTAATCTATGTAGCAGGGAACCCTAACCTTAATCCAAGTACCAGGTAAATCTAACCCTAATCTTAATCCAAGTACCAGGTAAATCTAACCCTAACCTTAATCCAAGTACCAGGTAAATCTAACCCTAACCTTAATCCAAGTACCAGGTAAATCTAACCCTAACCTTAATCCAAGGACCAGGTAAATCTAACACTAACCTTAATCCAAGTAGCAGGGAACCCTAACCTTTACCTTAAAATCAAACAGTACAATAATCCCCATAATAATCTGTCAGTTTAAACTAGAGATATCTTGCATTGGCGTCTCAATCCACCACATCCACCAGTGTCGCACTTCTGCATCTGCAGTGATCGGTGACGGAGCGGTGTTGTCAGACCAATAGGACAGGCACTTCAGAACAAACTTGTTATTCAATGTGTTTGAATGGGCTAATAGCAGTAAGGACAAATTCCCTTTGACATCAAATCAGTGTTTTCTATCTTTTTTTTATACTTCAAGGGGTCTTAGAATTCTAAATGAAATAGGTAAATGATCCTTGGTATGACCTTCTTAAAACAATTCCATATAGTTTAGTAGAACGCCCCCCTCCCCCCTCCCCGGCTTAGACAGGGTTTAGACTGTAGGGGGTTTTAAAGGGTTTAACAGTCCATTCACTCTGACATGTAATTAACCAGTAGGTCCCAATCATACGAATACAAAAACACAACCATTACTATAAGTATTTCCCAATTTAAATGTACTATTGCTTCCCATTGCAAACATCTTTTTCACATTCAGCACTAAAAAGTAACCAGCGATCTAAAGATGAACTAAAACAATGTTTCACACAGCAAGCGAGCTGGTATAAAAAGTACAGTTCCACTCACCACATGATCATCATTTCAAACTTTCAAACTTCTTAATAAAAGTGAAAGGAAAATTCCCCTCCAAAAACGATCTTTTGGTATTGTTTTCATTCGTCCACTGTTGATACAGTCCCAAAATGTTTTGCATGTCAACATTAAAGTTTTCAAGGACTGGAATACAGGAAGTGTCGTCACCGAATGATGCGTTCTGATTGTTTAGTTGTTGGAATGAGGGATTGTTGTATTCTGTCTCCAAGGCAACGAGGGGAGGATAGGAATGGCTGCCGTCACGTTGAAGGGGGGAGAACAGTTTGATGGCAACAAAACGTTCAGCCATGTAGCCAGCTACCTACCGGCGTATGCACGGCCACGCTTCATACGCATCCAGGTAACTATTCAAAAGTCTTTCTTCCTTGTATTACATCATTAATTGTAGACAATTCATGTTATTATTTATTTGAAAGTAGAATCAAAACATTTTTGCTTTTGAAAAACGGTTGAAAAACGCTATGTGGGAGCATATCGGGGTGCGTGGACACTTTTTGTGGTTATGAGATCAGGGGGTTATCTGGATCAAAAATGAACTTAAGTGCTGGACGTGACAGGGAGCGCTATCAGCCCGTCGGCTTGGCTGCATTTTGGAGACAATTTTAGAGGCCCCCATCTTGGTGATGTAGAGAAATATGTGCATTTTTAAGTCAATTTCCTACAATTCTACACGTCTCAATGGAACCGAAACAAGTTTTTGCAGTTTTAAAGCTAATTTCCTTCAATTCTAGGCATTTAGCCATGTTCGATACTGTGTTCTTTTGTTCAACCTAAAAAACAAAATCTATACGATCCAGACTGTATCACATCCGGCCGTGATTGGGAGTCCCATAGGGGGGCGCACAATTGGCCCAGTGTCATCCGGGTTTGGCCGGGGTAGGCTCTCATTGTAAATAAGAATTTGTTCTTAACTGACTTGCTTCTTTAAATAAATCTTACATGTAAAAATAAAACAAATCTATAACGCAAAATTCATTGTTTTTGTAATGTTCTATTCTCCCTGACTGTCTAGCTTTTATTTTGCTTATTGTTAGTTCTCAAAGATTATATTATTAAAAATATATATTTTAGTCGTTTAAGTTTACACTGAAATGTTTTTTCACCCCAAAAAGGTATTTAAAAATACATTTTTACAGTGTTTGGACTTAGTCGACTAGAAGTAACGCTTAGGCGGCCCGCCCAAGGATTTCAATGGCAGAAAAATCCCTGGAGATGAATAGTGAATAGTCCACTGAGCCAAAAGCCTGTTTGTGTTTACATGTCTCTCTACGCCCCCTCTCTCTCCTTTCTGTCTGTCTGTCTGTCTGTCTGTCTGTCTGTCTGTCTGTCTGTCTGTCTGTCTCCACCCCCCCATCCAGAATGCGGTGGAGATGACGGGGACCTTCAAGCAGATGAAGGTGAGGTTAGTGGAGGAAGGTTTCGACCCGGCAGGCATCACAGACCCTCTGTACATCCTACAGGAGAGAAATCAGAGTTACACACCATTGACTGGCCAGATCTACGGCTCCATAGTGGCAGGCATCATCAAGCTGTGAACAGATCTGTGGTGATACTACTCTTGGGTCCTATTCATTAGGGCATGCAATTGAAAACGTTTCAAAAATGTTTTGCAACGGAAAACAAAAATGAGTATTACTTAGTCCCTCCCTGTTTTAGTCCACGCCAGCCCTCATTCTTTACCTGCGGCATCGTCTGAGACCGGCCACCCGGACAGCTAATGAAACTCAGGAGTATTTCTGTCAGTAATAAAGCCCTTTTGTGTGGAAAATCTCATTCTGATTGGCTGGGCCTGTGTTAAAGTGATATAAATGTTGAACCATAATGATGAAATAATTCCACTCTGAAACCTTATAACTGTATGAAATTGATTAGAATCATACAATTAATAGCTGATGGTTTTGTGTAGTTTTAGTCAGTAACATTATATATCTGTGAGTGTAGTTTTAGTCAGAATTAGGGTTAAACAATATTATCTGTACAATATGTCTTTGTAGTATCTTAAACACAGACTGAGCAAAATTCGACCTGGCTAGAGGTTTGGGAGAGGACAGGGAGTACTTCTCAAGGTCTCCCTAATCTTTGTCGGCTGGGTAATGATACAGTATGTGCGTAGGATACCTACTGTTTGTGTGTGGAAGTATGTGCGTAGGATACCAACTGTTTGTGTGTGAATGTAAGTGCATAAGGAGCCAGTATAAAGTGAATGGTTTTGTACAACGGACTAGCGCTCTCATGAATAAACATTTTGACTATCATAGCTGGGCCTCTGTCTGTTTCATTCAACCAGTATCTTACAAATTCTGGGTTGCAGACTGAGTAGTTTCATTGAATTGGGTTTTGAACATTGAGAACATAATTTCCGTGACAGCCTGGGCCTGGCTCCCAAGTGGGTGGGCCTATGCCCTCCTAGGCCCATCCATGGCTAGCCTACACCTTGACCAGGGGTCAGAGAGCAGATTTTACATCTATATAGACTAGGTAGAGCCTACACCTTGACCAGGGGTCAGAGAGCAGATTTTACATCTATATAGACTAGGTAGAGCCTACACCTTGTCCAGGGGTCAGAGAGCAGATTTTACATCTATATAGACTAGGTAGAGCCTACACCTTGACCAGGGGTCAGAGAGCAGATTTTACATCTATATAGACTAGGTAGAGCCTACACCTTGTCCAGGGGTCAGAGAGCAGATATTCCATCTATATAGACTAGGTAGAGCCTACACCTTGACCAGGGGTCAGAGAGCAGATATTCCATCTATATAGACTAGGTAGAGCCTACACCTTGACCAGGGGTCAGAGAGCAGATTTTACATCTATATAGACTAGGTAGAGCCTACACCTTGTCCAGGGGTCAGAGAGCAGATATTCCATCTATATAGACTAGGTAGAGCCTACACCTTGTCCAGGGGTCAGAGAGCAGATATTCCATCTATATAGACTAGGTAGAGCCTACACCTTGTCCAGGGGTCAGAGAGCAGATATTCCATCTATATAGACTAGGTAGAGCCTACACCTTGACCAGGGGTCAGAGAGCAGATATTCCATCTATATAGACTAGGTAGAGCCTACACCTTGACCAGGGGTCAGAGAGCAGATATTCCATCTATATAGACTAGGTAGAGCCTACACCTTGTCCAGGGGTCAGAGAGCAGATATTCCATCTATATAGACTAGGTAGAGCCTACACCTTGACCAGGGGTCAGGGCAATGATATTGGCTGTATACCACCCTCAAATTCATATCTGGGCATCGAAGACAGTTCCACTACTTTAAAAAAAATCTATTGTTCATATCCGTGATTATTTTAGACCTGGGACACCAGGTGGGTGCAATGAATGATCAGGTGGAACAGAAAAGCACCAGTAGTCTGGCCCTGGTGCAGTTGAATACCCCTGGTAGAAGACAGGGGTCAACAATGAAACCCTTTTACACAAATAGGAAATAAAAGAATGAAAACTGATATGTTGGTTGATGTATTCATGAAGCCATGGTCTAATGTAAAACCCACAGCCATAAACACAGAAACAGTGATTGAACAAATGTTGCTGAGATTTATTACAATGTAATAAAAACGGATGTTTGAGCCTTCTGACTCTCCCAACAGGACCGGCATGTAGCCTGCCTATGCTGTTACAGCCCCACAGGCCATAACACAATAAAATGTCAACTCTCAAACAAGGAGAAATTATATAGATCTATGGATAGAGGTCAGCAGGGGTAAACTGGGACCAGAAATCAGCTCCAGCATTTCCAACATAGGGCCATATTTTCCATTTTCTCCCATTATTATCCAGAACATTTTCCTTGTGACCCGAAAAATAAAGTTAGACTGGCCCAATAGGCAAAATATGCCAGATGGCCAGTCTGCCCATGGAGGTCAGTCCCCTAGAGGTGTCTGTCTGTAACATGTCACTGCCATGGTCATAATTAGAAGAATAGAATATCCTACTACTTCCTTACTTTATATTCTTCGCAACGCCATTGGCTGTTGGGAATTTCACGTCTACATGCGTCCAAAGGTCGTGGAGAGTTGTGGACTGGAGGTGTTGCAATAACCCGTTGCTTTCTTAAATAGCACGGCCAAGAAGGAGACACCTTTTATTGACAATCACAAAGAAGTAGACCTTAACTTTCAACATGTACGTGTTATTATATACCATTTTGGCAGGATTGGCTATACTGCCACTCTTCCTTTATCTCAGAAATCCTTATTTTACGCAGGACCTGCGCTACACAGTAACTTGCATCTTACTCTGGTTACGAATTAACAGAATCAAGAGGAGCAAACCGTTCTACAGCATGCTGGACTGTTTTCTAGATAAGGTCAAAAAACACCCCAACAAACAGTTTATTGTATTCGAGAAGAGTTCGTATACATACCGGGATGTTGACAAGCAGAGCAACAAGTTGGCCCGGGCGCTCTCACAGCACGCCAGCGTGAAGGAAGGGGACACTGTCGCCCTCTTCATGGGTAACGAGCCCATGTATGTGTTTATCTGGCTGGCCCTGGTTAAACTTGGATGTAGAGCCGCTCTGCTCAACTACAACATCAGGTCCAAGTCCTTATTGCACTGTTTCACCTGCTGCGGAACCAACGTGCTCCTGGCTGCTTCAGGTAAGTCCAGCCCACTTACCTTGGTGTTGCCGTTTACAATATCATTGTTAATACATCTATTTTGAAAAATAATTAATAATAACTAGTGTAGAGACATATGGTGTCTAGATCGGCAGGTAGTCTAGTGGTTAGAGCGTTGGGCCAGTAAACGAAAGGTAGCCTAGTGGTTAGAGCGTTGGGCCAGTAACTGAAAGGTAGCCTAGTGGTTAGAGCGTTGGGCCAGTAACCGATATGTAGGCTAGTGGGTAGAGCGTTGGGCCAGTAACCGATATGTAGCCTAGTGGGTAGAGCGTTGGGCCAGTAACCGATATGTAGCCTAGTGGTTAGAGCGTTGGGCCAGTAACTGAAAGGTAGCCTAGTGGTTAGAGCGTTGGGCCAGTAACTGAAATGTAGCCTAGTGGTTAGAGCGTTGGGCCAGTAACCGATATGTAGCCTAGTGGGTAGAGCGTTGGGCCAGTAACCGAAAGGTAGCCTAGTGGTTAGAGCGTTGGGCCAGTAACTGAAAGGTAGCCTAGTGGTTAGAGCGTTGGGCCAGTAACCGATATGTAGGCTAGTGGTTAGAGAGTTGGGCCAGTATCCTTAAGGTTCCTGGATCGAATTCCCGAATTTACAAGGTAAAAATCTGTAGTTCTGCTCCTGAGCAAGGCAGTTAACCCACTGTTCCCTGGACGCTGAAAACGTGGATGTTGATTATGTCAGCCCCCACACCTCTCTGATTCAGATGGGTTGGGTTAAATGTGGAAGTTCAATGCATTCAGTTGTACAACTGACTAGGTATCCTCCTTTCCCTCTATGCAGCTAGTGGGAGGCAGTGCTAGTAGTGCACAGGCCAGAATTAATAGGATTCTGTCTCATGCTTGCTCTGTCTGTGTCCCTCACTCTCTCCTCCCCCAGAGTTGCGTGGAGCGGTAGAGGAGGTTCTCCCCACCCTGAGGGAGCAGAGTGTAAGTGTGTTTGTGCTGGGTGAGGAGGAGGAGAAGTGTGTGACGGAGGGAGTGAATACTCTGAGCAGCAGCAGGATACAGCAGGCCTCAGATCAACCTCTGGACCCACAGCTCAGGTCAAAGGTCACCTTAAAGAGCCCTGCCCTCTACATCTATACGTCAGGAACTACAGGTAAGCTGGGCCAAACCAAGCTGGACTGGACTGGCCTGGTTATGCATCCAGCATAGTTGCAGGAAGTCTGCTAGAAAGAACGATGTGAAAATATAATGTCCAGACCAGTACAGTCAGCCCTGTAGTGTGAATTAGACAGAATTCTACTGATGTTTATGCCAGACAGGTAAATATTCTTAGATTGCACAACTCTGATTGGTCAAAGATATAAGGTATCATTTGAGATTTTCATCAGCCTTGATTCTCTGTTTCCTGCCCTTCCTGTTGTCTCGTCCTCAGGTCTGCCGAAGGCTGCGGTGATCACACATGAGAAGCTGTACATGGCCTCCTCTATGCAGGCCATCTCAGGTGTGGCCTCTGATGATGTCATCTACATCTACCTGCCTCTCTACCACTCTGCCGGCTTCATGATGGGTTTGACTGGAGCCATAGAGAGAGGTACACTACGGTACTGTATGGCACAGTTGGTGAGAGTGTTGTTCTGGCAGCCGCCAGGTCATGGGTTCAATTCCTGCATGGATAACATGCACCTCATAGTAGTGCAGTATATGGGAGAAAGATATGAAGAGGTGTGAAGAACTGAACTAGTTCAGAACTTCTTAAGAACTGGTTCAGAACTTCTTTAGATCTGGTTCAGAACTGGTTCAGAACTTCTCTAGATCTGGTTCAGAACTGGTTCAGAACTTCTTTAGATTTGGTTCAGAACTTCTCTATATCTGGTTCAGAACTGGTTCAGAACTTCGTTAGATCTGGTTCAGAACTGGTTCAGAACTAGTTCAGAACTTCTTAAAAACTTGTTCAGAACTTCTTTAGATCTGGTTCAGATCTGGTTCAGAACTTCTCTAGATCTGGTTCAGAACTGGTTTAGAACTAGTTCAGAACTTCTTAAAAACTTGTTCAGAACTTCTTTAGATCTGGTTCAGAACTTCTCTAGATCTGGTTCAGAACTGGTTCAGAACTTCTCTAGATCTGGTTCAGAACTGGTTTAGAACTAGTTCAGAACTTCTTAAAAACTTGTTCAGAACTTCTTTAGATCTGGTTCAGAACTGGTTCAGAACTGGTTCAGATCTTCTTTAGATCTGGTTCAGAACTAGTTCAGAACTTCTCTAGATCTGGTTCAGAACTGCTTCAGAACTGGTTCCATGCTATCTCTAGCAATTACAATGACTACATTCAAATGGAATTCAAATGGAGAGAGAAAAACATAATAATTGAAATTCTCTGTAAAAATCACTCCTGACTTGGCACTGATGATGAAGATAAAACATGCAAATGTCTCTGACTACACGTTCCATGTTATTTGAGGGCCGTCATGTGTAATAACGTTGTAATGATGTTGACCAGGGTTTACTAAGGGTTGTTTAATGGAGTGTCTCTTTACTCTGGGCGTTGGAGTAGAGGTGACTTGGCTCTGAGGTGACTTCTAGTACTTCCAGTTCCAAAGTTCCTGAGTGCACTACTTTTGTTTTTTGACCAGGGTCTATATGGCTCTGGTCAAAAGTAGTGCACTATAAAGGGAATAGGGTTACATTAGAGACGCACCCACAGAGTTCCAAGCTGTTTATGCCAATAATGACCTTGGACTCTCAAATCAACCAGGAAAAACTCCTAGGCCTTAGTGGTGCTGTAGCCTTTAACTAGGGCCCAGAGTTATTCCTTCCTGGTCCAGTCACATGGTCAGGAACAACTCCTGGCCCTAACCAGAACCATTCAGAGGGGACTGTTTGTCAGTTAGTTAGTTAGTTAGCTAGCTAGCTAGCTAGCTAGTTAGTTAGTTAGTTAGTTCGTTAGTTTGGTAATAATTTAGTCAGTCAGTTAGTTTGTTAGGTGATCATTTAGTCAGTCGGTGAGTTAGTTTGTTAGTTAGTTAGGTAATCATTTTGTCAGTCAGTGAGTTAGTTAGGTAATCATTTAGTCAGTCAGTGAGTTAGATAGTTAGTTAGGTAATCATTTAGTCAGGCAGTGAGTTAGTTAGTTAGTTAGGTAATCATTTAGTCAGTCAGTGAGTTAGTTATTACGGTAATAATTTAGTCAGTCAGTGAGTTAGTTTGTTAGGTAATCATTTAGTCAGTCAGTGAGTTAGTTAGTTAGGTAATAAGTTAGTCAGTCAGTGAGTAAGTTTGTTAGGTAATCATTTAGTCAGTCAGTGAGTTAGTTAGTACGGTAATAATTTAGTCAGTCAGTGAGTTAGTTTGTTAGGTAATCATTTAGTCAGTCAGTGAGTTAGTTAGTTAGGTAATAATTTAGTCAGTCAGTGAGTAAGTTTGTTAGGTAATAATTTTGTCAGTCAGTCAGTGAGTTAGTTTGTTAGGTAATAATTTTGTCAGTCAGTCAGTGAGTTAGTTTGTTAGTTAGTTAGGTGATTATTTCGTCAGTCAGTTAGTTAGTTTGTTAGGTAATCATTTAGTCAGTTAGTGAGTTCGTTAGGTAATCATTTAGTCAGTCAGTGAGTTAGTTTGTTGGTTAGTTAGGTAATAATTTTCTCAGTCAGTGAGTTAGTTAGGTAATCATTTAGTCAGTCAGTGAGTTAGCTAGTTAGTTAGGTAATCATTTAGTCAGGCAGTGAGTTAGTGAGTTAGTTAGTTAGTTAGTTAGGTAATAATTTAGTCAGTCAGTGAGTTAGTACGGTAATAATTTAGTCAGTCAGTGAGTTAGTTTGTTAGGTAATCATTTAGTCAGTCAGTGAGTTAGTTAGTAAGGAAATAATTTAGTCAGTCAGTCAGTTAGTTTGTTAGGTAATCATTTAGTCAGTCAGTCAGTTAGTTTGTTAGTTAGGTAATCATTTTGTCAGTCAGTGAGTTAGTTAGGTAATCATTTTGTCAGTCACTGAGTTAGCTAGTTAGTTAGGTAATCATTTAGTCAGGAAGTTAGTTAGTTAGTTAGTTAGTTAGTTAGTTAGGTAATCATTTAGTCAGTCAGTGAGTTAGTTAGTTAGGTGATTATTTCGTCAGTCAGTTAGTTAATTTGTTAGGTAATCATTTAGTCAGTTAGTGAGTTCGTTTGTTAGGTAATTGTTAGTCAGTCAGTGAGTTAGTTTGTTAGTTAATAATTTAGCCAGTCAGTGAGTTAGTTAGTTAGTTAGGGAATCATTTAGTCAGTCAGTTAGTTAGTTTGTTAGGTAATCATTTTGTCAGTCAGTTAGTTAGTTTGTTAATAATTTAGTCAGTTAGTGAGTTAGTTAGGTAATCATTTAGTCAGTCAGTTAGTTAGTTAATAATTTAGTCAGTTAGTGAGTGAGTTAGTTAGGTAATCATTTAGTCAGTCAGTTAGTTAGTTTGTTAGGTAATCATTTAGCCAGTCAGTTAGTGAGTTAGTTTGTTAGGTAATCATTTAGTCAGTCAGTTAGTTAGTTAATAATTTAGTCAGTTAGTGAGTGAGTTTGTTAGGTAATCATTTAGTCAGTCAGTTAGTTAGTTTGTTAGGTAATCATTTAGCCAGTCAGTTAGTGAGTTAGTTTGTTCGTCCATGAGGTTGTGAGCTCTGTTGAATGTTGGTGCTTTATCTTCTCCTCTCAGGCAACACCGTTGTCCTGAGGCGTAAATTCTCTGCCTCTAACTTCTGGGATGACTGCAGGAAACACAAGGTG
This sequence comes from Oncorhynchus clarkii lewisi, assembly GCF_045791955.1. Lineage (NCBI taxonomy): Eukaryota > Metazoa > Chordata > Actinopteri > Salmoniformes > Salmonidae > Oncorhynchus > Oncorhynchus clarkii. The sequence continues at coordinate 87,456,591 of NC_092152.1, forward strand.
ACAGTGATCCAGTACATAGGAGAGATCATGAGGTACCTCTGTAACTCACCCAAGGTACTGGAACACACGCCTCCTGTTACTTTCATCATTCAGACCATTAAAGACCCTAAATAACTGGGCTGATAGTATTAAATCATTAATCAATGTAAACCAAATACCTGTACATCCTATCCCCTCTCCTCTCCTCTCCACTCCTCCCCTCTCCTCCCCTCTCACCTCTCTCCTGTCCTCTTCTCTCCTCTCCTGTCCTCTTCTCTCCTCAGAAAGATAATGACAGGCATCACAAGGTACGTCTGGCCCTGGGTAACGGGCTTAGAGCAGACACCTGGTCAGAGTTCCTGCAGCGTTTTGGTGACATCTGTGTCTGTGAATGTTACGGAGCCACAGAGGGACACGTCGGCTTCATCAACTACATCGGGAAAGTCGGAGCGATTGGCAAAGAGCACTTCTTTCATAAAGTGAGACTACTGTCTGGGACAATAATGGCTGTTGTGTTCCAAATACCAGCCTATTCACTTTCTAGTGCACTACTTTCAACCAGGGTCCCTAGGGCTCTGGTCAAATGTAGTGCACTATATAGGGAATAGGGGTGCCGTTGGGATGCAGACACTGAGCTTCTGAGAAAGACTACCTTGTTTCTATTCCTAAACAGTCTATGTGAGATGTATTACATCAGTGTGATGAAGTGTGTCAGGACACTGTTTTGTATGGAAACTCAAATAGAAGTAGAACATCTTTGTTTTCTGTGGCACTATACTACAGTGCCTTGCGAAAGTATTCGACCCCCTTGAACTTTGCGACCTTTTGCCACATTTCAGGCTTCAAACATAAAGATATAAAACTGTATTTTTTTGTGAAGAATCAACAACAAGTGGGACACAATCATGAAATGGAACGACATTTATTGGATATTTCAAACTTTTTTAACAAATCAAAAACTGAAGAATTGGGCGTGCAAAATTATTCAGCCCCTTTACTTTCAGTGCAGCAAACTCTCTCCAGAAGTTCAGTGAGGATCTCTGAATGATCCAATGTTGACCTAAATGACTAATGATGATAAATACAATCCACCTGTGTGTAATCAAGTCTCCGTATAAATGCACCTGCACTGTGATAGTCTCAGAGGTCCGTTAAAAGCGCAGAGAGCATCATGAAGAACAAGGAACACACCAGGCAGGTCCGAGATACTGTTGTGAAGAAGTTTAAAGCCGGATTTGGATACAACAATATTTCCCAAGCTTTAAACATCCCAAGGAGCACTGTGCAAGCGATAATATTGAAATGGAAGGAGTATCAGACCACTGCAAATCTACCAAGACCTGGCCGTCCCTCTAAACTTTCAGCTCATACAAGGAGAAGACTGATCAGAGATGCAGCCAAGAGGCCCATGATCACTCTGGATGAACTGCAGAGATCTACAGCTGAGGTGGGAGACTCTGTCCATAGGACAACAATCAGTCATATATTGCACAAATCTGGCCTTTATGGAAGAGTGGCAAGAAGAAAGCCATTTCATAAAGATATCCATAAAAAGTGTTGTTTAAAGTTTGCCACAAGCCACCTGGGAGACACACCAAACATGTGGAAGAAGGTGCTCTGGTCAGATGAAACCAAAATTGAACTTTTTGGCAACAATGCAAAACGTTATGTTTGGCGTAAAAGCAACACAGCTCATCACCCTGAACACACCATCCCCACTGTCAAACATGGTGGTGGCAGCATTATGGTTTGGGCCTGCTTTTCTTCAGCAGGGACAGGGAAGATGGTTAAAATTGATGGGAAGATGGATGGAGCCAAATACAGGACCATTCTGGAAGAAAACCTGATGGAGTCTGCAAAAGACCTGAGACTGGGACGGAGATTTGTCTTCCAACAAGACAATGATCCAAAACATAAAGCAAAATCTACAATGGAATGGTTCAAAAATAAACATATCCAGGTGTTAGAATGGCCAAGTCAAAGTCCAGACCTGAATCCAATCGAGAATCTGTGGAAAGAACTGAAAACTGCTGTTCACAAATGCTCTCCATCCAACCTCACTGAGCTCGAGCTGTTTTGCAAGGAGGAATGGGAAAACATTTCAGTCTCTCGGTGTGCAAAACTGATAGAGACATACCCCAAGCGACTTACAGCTGTAATCGCAGCAAAAGGTGGCGCTACAAAGTATTAACTTAAGGGGGCTGAATAATTTTGCACGCCCAATTTTTCAGTTTTTGATTTGTTAAAAAAGTTTGAAATGTCGTTCCACTTCATGATTGTGTCCCACTTGTTGTTGATTCTTCACAAAAAAATACAGTTTTATATCTTTATGTTTGAAGCCTGAAATGTGGCAAAAGGTCGCAAAGTTCAAGGGGGCCGAATACTTTCGCAAGGCACTGTATCTTCATTGTTATTAGATACTCGTATTATATAGCTATTGTAATGCAACAAAATAGGAAAAACGCCAAGGCTGAATACTTTTGAAAGATTCCTTTTTGTTACATAGATACAGTATATTTGTTACGGTTTTCTTCCGTCGAAGGAGAGGAGGACCAAAATGCAGCGTGGTTATTTCGATACATCTTTAATCAAAGATAAACACGAACAATACAAACAATAAACGTAACGTGAAAACCTAAACAGCCTTATCTGGTGCAAACAAACACTGAGACATGAACAATCACCCACGAAACACTCAAAGAATATGGCTGCCTAAATATGGTTCCCAATCAGAGACAACGATAAACACCTGCCTCTGATTGAGAACCACTTCAGGCAACCATAGACTTTTTCTAGACAACCCCACTATACCACAATCCCAATACCTACAAAACCCCAAGACAAAACACACCACATAATTAACCCATGTCACACCCTGGCCTGACCAAAATAATAAAGAAAACACAGAATACTAAGACCAGGGCGTGACAGAACCCCCCCCCCCCCCCCCCCCCCCCAAGGTGCGGACTCCCGGCCACACACCTAAACCCATAGGGGAGGGTCCAGGTGGGCGTCTGTCCACGGTGGCGGCTCCGGCTCGGGACGTGGACCCCACTCAAACAAAGTCTCAGTCCGCCTGCATCGCGTCCTTAGATTGGCGACCCTCGCCGCCGACCTTGGCCTAGTAACCCTCACCAAGGGCCCCACTGGACTGAGGGGCAGCTCGGGACTGAGGGGCAGCTCGGGACTGAGGGGTAGCTCGGGACTGAGGGGTAGCTCGGGACTGAGGGGTAGCTCGGGACTGAGGGGTAGCTCGGGACTGAAGAGTAGCTCGGGACTGAAGAGTAGCTCGGGACTGAGGGGTGGCTCGGGACTGAGGGGTAGCTCAGGACTGAGAGGAAGCTCAGGACTGAGAGGAAGCTCAGGACTGAGAGGAAGCTCAGGACTGAGAGGAAGCTCAGGACTGAGAGGAAGCTCAAGCAGGTTAATGGCACTGGCAGATCCAGGCTGACTGGTGGTTCTGGCTGACTGGCGGCTCTGGCAGATCCTGGCTGACTGGCAGTTCTGGCAGATCCTGGCTGACTGGCGGATCCTGGCTAACTGGCGGATCTGGAGGATCCTGGCTGACTGGCAGATCCTGGCAGACTGGCGGCTCTGGCTGCTCCATGCTGACTGGCGGCTCTGGCTGCTCCATGCTGACTGGCGGCTCTGGCGGCTTCTTGCAGACTGGCGGCTCTGGCGGCTCCTTGCAGACTGCCGGCTCTGGCGGCTCCTTGCAGACTGGCGGCTCTGGCGGCTCCTTGCAGACTGGCGGCTCTGGCGGCTCTTGCAGACTGGCAGCTCCCTTCAGAAAGGCAGCTCCCTGCAGACTGGCTGCTCCTTGCAGACTGGCTGATCCTTGCAGACTGGCTGATCCTTGCAGACTGGCAACTCTGGCTGCTCCTTGCAGACTGGCAACTCTGGCTGCTCCTTGCAGACTGGCTGCTCCTTGCAGACTGGCTGCTCCTTGCAGACTGGCTGCTCCTTGCAGACTGGCAACTCTGGCTGCTCCTTGCAGACTGGCAACTCTGGCTGCTCCTTGCAGACTGGCAACTTTGGCTGCTCCTTGCAGACTGGCAACTCTGGTTGCTCCTTGCAGACGGGAGACTCCAGCAGCGCTGTAGAGGAGGAAGGCTCTGGCAGCGCTAGACAGGCGGGAGACTCCGGCAGCGCTGTAGAGGAGGAAGGCTCCGGCAGCGCTGGACAGGCGGGAGACTCCGGCAGCGCTGGACAGGCGGGAGACTCCGGCAGCGCTGGAGAGGAGGAAGGCTCTGGCAGCGCTGGACAGGCGAAGCGCAATGAAGGCCTGGTACGTGGCGCTGGCACTGGTGGTACTGGGCCGAGAACACGCACAGGAAACCTGGTGCGGGGAGCTGCCACCGGAGAGCTGGTGCGTGGAGGTGGTGCTGGATAGACCGGACCGTGCAGGCGCACTGGAGCTCTTGAGCACCGAGCCTGTCCAACCTTACCTGGTTGAATGCTCCCGGTCGCCCTGCCAGTGCGGCGAGGTGGAATAGCCCGCATTGGGCTATGCAGGCGAACCGGGGACACTGAGCGCAAGGCTGGTGCCATGTAAGCCGGCCCAAGGAGACGCACTGGAGACCAGATGTGTAGAGCCGGCTTCATGACACTTGGCTCGATGCTTACTCTAGCCCGGCCGATACGCGGAGCTGGTATGTACCGCACCGGGCTATGCACCCGCACTGGAGACACCGTGCGCACCACAGTATAACACGGTGCCTGCCCGGTCTCTCTAGCCCCCCGGTAAGCACAGGAAGTTGGCACAGGTCTCTGACCTGGCTTAGCCATACTCCCGGTGTGCCAATACATTTTTGGGGCTGACTCTTGGGCTTCCATCCGTGTCGCCGTGCTGCCTCCTCAAACCAGCGCCTCTCCGCTTTCGCCGCCTCCAGTTCTTCTTTGGGGCGGCGATATTCTCCAGGCTGAGCCCAGGGTCCTTTACCATCCAATATCTCCTCCCATGTCCAGAAATCTGGATTTCGCTGCTCCTGCTGCCGCTGCCTGTCACCACGCCGCTTGGTCCTGTTGTGGTGGGTGATTCTGTTACGGTTTTCTTCCGTCGAAGGAGAGGAGGACCAAAATGCAGCGTGGTTATTTCGATACATCTTTAATCAAAGATAAACACGAACAATACAAACAATAAACGTAACGTGAAAACCTAAACAGCCTTATCTGGTGCAAACAAACACTGAGACATGAACAATCACCCACGAAACACTCAAAGAATATGGCTGCCTAAATATGGTTCCCAATCAGAGACAACGATAAACACCTGCCTCTGATTGAGAACCACTTCAGGCAACCATAGACTTTTCTAGACAACCATTATAGCCTGGTTCCTCGAGGTTTCTTCCTAGATTCTGGCCTTTCTTGGGAGTTTTTCCTAGCCACTGTGCTTCTAGTCTTGCATTGCTTGCTGTTTGGGGTTTTAGGCTGGGTTTCTGTACAGCACTTTGTGACATCAGCTGATGTAATAAGGGCTTAATAAATACATTTGATTGATTGATTGATATGGTGTATCATTGTCTTCTCTTGTTATGTGTGTTGTTGTCTGTCTGTCTGTCTGTCTGTTCTATGTGTGTTCGCAGGCAAACTTCTCCTACGTTCTGATTCAGTATGACACAGAGAGAGAGGAGCCTGTCAAAGACTCTAGAGGTTTCTGTATCAAAGTCCCTAAAGGTGAGAACCCACAAACACACACATAAACACACACAAACACACACCTCATTACTTGTTGTTTTGGTCCTCAGGAGAAACTGGATTGCTGGTTGCCAAGATTACGGCGCAGGCTCCGTTTAGTGGCTATGCTAATAACCAGGAGCAGACAGACAGGAAGAAGCTGAGAGATGTGTTTGTTAAGGGAGATCTGTACTTCAACAGTGGAGACCTGCTGAGGATCGACCACGAGGGCTTTGTTTACTTCATGGACCGCATCGGAGACACCTTCAGGTCAGAAACGCTTTAGCTGTTTTTACTTTAGTAGTTATCAACTAAAGGTTTAATAATGAGCTGGGTTAAAGTTATTTATGGGGTGGCAGGGAACCTAGTGGGTAGAGCATTGGACACTTAACCGAAAGGTTGCAAGATCGAATCCCTGAGCTGACAAGGTAAACAATCTGTCGTTCTGCCCCTGAACAAGGCAGTTAACCCACTGGCTGTCATTGAAAATAAGAATTAGTTCTTAACTGACTTGACTAGTTAAAGAAAGGTTAAAAAAAATACAATGTCCTGTTCTGTGAATCACCTGCAGGTTGAGATATGAGCTGGGTTTAATACTATAGATGTAATGTTACTGTCCTGTCCTGTGAATCACCTGCAGGTTGAGATATGAGCTGGGTTTAATACTATAGATGTAATGTTATTGTCCTGTCCTGTGAATCACCTGCAGGTTGAGATATGAGCTGGGTTTAATACTATAGATGTAATGTTATTGTCCTGTGAATCACCTGCAGGTTGAGTTATGAGCTGGGTTTAATACTATAGATGTAATGTTATTGTCCTGTCCTGTGAATCACCTGCAGGTTGAGATATGAGCTGGGTTTAATACTATAGATGTAATGTTATTGTCCTGTGAATCACCTGCAGGTTGAGATATGAGCTGGGTTTAATACTATAGATGTAATGTTATTGTCCTGTGAATCACCTGCAGGTTGAGATATGAGCTGGGTTTAATACTATAGATGTAATGTTACTGTCCTGTCCTGTAAATCACCTGCAGGTTGAGATATGAGCTGGGTTTAATACTATAGATGTAATGGTCCTGTCCTGTCCTGTGAATCACCTGCAGGTTGAGATATGAGCTGGGTTTAATACTATAGATGTAATGTTATTGTCCTGTGAATCACCTGCAGGTTGAGATATGAGCTGGGTTTAATACTATAGATATAATGTTATTGTCCTGTGAATCACCTGCAGGTTGAGATATGAGCTGGGTTTAATACTATAGATGTAATGTTATTGTCCTGTGAATCACCTGCAGGTTGAGATATGAGCTGGGTTTAATACTATAGATGTAATGTTATTGTCGTGTGAATCACCTGCAGGTTGAGATATGAGCTGGTGTTAATACTATAGATGTAATGTTATTGTCCTGTGAATCACCTGCAGGTTGAGATATGAGCTGGTTTTAATACTATAGATGTAATGTTATTGTCCTGTGAATCACCTGCAGGTTGAGATATGAGCTGGGTTTCTCTAGGTTTCTTCCTTCTTGGAAGGGTTTGCAGTCTGCTTCTGCTTGCTCTTTGGGTTCTATGCCAGGCTACTGTCTGAATTAATTTGATATGAGTCAACATCCAGGTGGAAAGGAGAGAACGTGGCCACCACGGAGGTGACTGAGCACCTGATCATGGTGGAATGTATCGAAGAAGCCAACGTCTACGGTGTCAAGGTTCCAGGTGATTTGACTTTTGATTTTAGTCATTTAGCAGACGCTCTTATCCAGAGGTAGCTTGGTTCATTTGACAGACGCTCTTAGCCAGAGGTAGCTAGGTTCATTTAACAGACTCTCTTATCTAGAGGTAGCTAGGTTCATTTAACAGACTCTCTTATCCAGAGGTAGCTAGGTTCATTTAACAGACTCTCTTATCCAGAGGTAGCTAGGTTCATTTAAGTCTCTCTTATCCAGAGGTAGCTAGGTTAATTTAGCAGACTCTCTTATCCAGAGGTAGCTAGGTTCATTTAAGACTCTCTTATCCAGAGGTAGCTAGGTTAATTTAAGACTCTCTTATCCAGAGGTAGCTAGGTTCATTTAAGACTCTCTTATCCAGAGGTAGCTAGGTTCATTTAACAGACTCTCTTATCCAGAGGTTGCTAGGTTCATTTAAGACTCTCTTATCCAGAGGTAGCTAGGTTCTTTTAACAGACTCTCTTATCCAGAGGTAGCTAGGTTCATTTACCAGACTCTCTTATCCAGAGGTAGCTAGGTTCATTTAACAGACTCTCTTATCCAGAGGTAGCTAGGTTCATTTAACAGACTCTTTTATCCAGAGGTAGCTAGGTTCATTTACCAGACTCTCTTATCCAGAGGTAGCTAGGTTCATTTAACAGACTCTCTTATCCAGAGGTAGCTAGGTTCATTTAAGACTCTCTTATCCAGAGGTAGCTAGGTTCATTTAACAGACTCTCTTATCCAGAGGTAGCTAGGTTCATTTAACAGACTCTCTAATCCAGAGGTAGCTAGGTTCATTTACCAGATACTCTTATCCAGAGGTAGCTAGGTTCATTTAACAGACTCTCTTATCCAGAGGTAGCTAGGTTCATTTAACAGACTCTCTTATCCAGAGGTAGCTAGGTTCTTTTAACAGACTCTCTTATCCAGAGGTAGCTAGGTTCATTTAACAGACTCTCTTATCCAGAGGTAGCTAGGTTCATTTAACAGACACTCTTAGCCAGAGGTAGCTAGGTTCATCTAACAGACTCTCTTATCCAGAGGTAGCTAGGTTCATTTAACAGACTCTCTTATCCAGAGGTAGATAGGGTAATTTAAGACTCTCTTATCCAGAGGTAGCTAGGTTAATTTAAGACTCTCTTATCCAGAGGTAGCTAGGTTCATCTAACAGACTTTCTTATCCAGAGGTAGCTAGGTTCATTTAAGACTCTCTTATCCAAGATAGCTAGGTTAATTTAACAGACTCTCTTATCCAGAGGTAGCTAGGTTCATTTAACAGACTCTCTTATCCACTTATCCAGAGGTAGCTAGGTTCATTTAAGACTCTCTTATCCAAGATAGCTAGGTTCATTTAACAGACTCTCTTATCCAGAGGTAGCTAGGTTCATTTTACAGTCTCTCTTATCCAGAAGTAGCTAGGTTCATTTAAGACTCTCTTATCCAGAGGTAGCTAGGTTCATTTAACAGACTCTCTTATCCAGAGGTAGCTAGGTTCATTTAAGACTCTCTTATCCAGAGGTAGCTAGGTTCATTTAGCAGACTCTCTTATCCAGAGGTAGCTAGGTTCATTTAACAGACTCTCTTATCCAGAGGTAGCTAGGTTCATTTAACAGACTCTCTTATCCAGAGGTAGCTAGGTTCATTTAACAGACTCTCTTATCCAGAGGTAGCTAGGTTCATTTACCAGACTCTCTTATCCATAGGTAGCTAGGTTCATTTACCAGACTCTCTTATCCAGAGGTAGCTAGGTTCATTTACCAGACTCTCTTAGCCAGAGGTAGCTAGGTTCATTTACCAGACTCTCTTATCCAGAGGTAGCTAGGTTCATTTACCAGACTCTCTTATCCAGAGGTAGCTAGGTTCATTTAACAGACTCTCTTATCCAGAGGTAGCTAGGTTTATTTACCAGACTCTCTTATCCAGAGGTAGCTAGGTTCATTTAACAGACTCTCTTAGCCAGAGGTAGCTAGGTTCATTTACCAGACTCTCTTATCCAGAGGTAGCTAGGTTCATTTAACAGACTCTCTTATCCACTTATCCAGAGGTAGCTTGGTTCATTTAACAGACTCTCTTATCCAGAGGTAGCTAGGTTCATTTAACAGACTCTCTTAGCCAGAGGTAGCTAGGTTCATTTACCAGACTCTCTTATCCAGAGGTAGCTAGGTTCATTTACCAGACTCTCTTATCCAGAGGTAGCTAGGTTCATTTAACAGACTCTCTTAGCCAGAGGTAGCTAGGTTCATTTAACAGACTCTCTTAGCCAGAGGTAGCTAGGTTCATTTACCAGACTCTCTTATCCAGAGGTAGCTTGGTTCATTTAACAGACTCTTTTATCCAGAGGTAGCTAGGTTCATTTAACAGACTCTCTTAGCCAGAGGTAGCTAGGTTCATTTAACAGACTCTCTTATCCAGAGGTAGCTAGGTTCATTTAACAGACTCTCTTATCCAGAGGTAGCTAGGTTCATTTAGCAGACTCTCTTATCCAGAGGTAGCTAGGTTCATTTAACAGACTCTCTTATCCAGAGGTAGCTAGGTTCATTTAACAGACTCTCTTATCCAGAGGTAGCTAGGTTCATTTAACAGACTCTCTTATCCAGAGGTAGCTAGGTTAATTTAACAGACTCTCTTATCCAGAGGTAGCTAGGTTCATTTAACAGACTCTCTTATCCAGAGGTAGCTAGGTTCATTTACCAGACTCTCTTAGCCAGAGGTAGCTAGGTTCATTTAACAGACTCTCTTATCCAGAGGTAGCTAGGTTCATTTAACAGACTCTCTTATCCAGAGGTAGCTAGGTTCATTTAAGACTCTCTTATCCAGAGGTAGCTAGGTTCATTTAACAGACTCTCTTATCCAGAGTTAGCTAGGTTCATTTAAGACTCTCTTATCCAGAGGTCGCTAGGTTCATTTAAGACTCTCTTATCCAGAGGTAGCTAGGTTCATTTAAGACTCTCTTATCCAGAGGTAGCTAGGTTCATTTAACAGACTCTCTTATCCAGAGGTAGCTAGGTTCATTTAACAGACTCTCTTATCCAGAGGTAGCTAGGTTCTTTTAACAGACTCTCTTATCCAGAGGTAGCTAGGTTCATTTACCAGACTCTCTTATCCAGAGGTAGCTAGGTTCATTTAACAGACTCTCTTATCCAGAGGTAGCTAGGTTCATTTAACAGACTCTCTTATCCAGAGGTAGCTAGGTTCATTTAAGACTCTCTTATCCAGAGGTAGCTAGGTTCATTTAACAGACACTCTTAGCCAGAGGTAGCTAGGTTCATCTAACAGACTCTCTTATCCAGAGGTAGCTAGGTTCATTTAACAGACTCTCTTATCCAGAGGTAGATAGGGTAATTTAAGACTCTCTTATCCAGAGGTAGCTAGGTTAATTTAAGACTCTCTTATCCAGAGGTAGCTAGGTTCATCTAACAGACTTTCTTATCCAGAGGTAGCTAGGTTCATTTAAGACTCTCTTATCCAAGATAGCTAGGTTAATTTAACAGACTCTCTTATCCAGAGGTAGCTAGGTTCATTTAACAGACTCTCTTATCCACTTATCCAGAGGTAGCTAGGTTCATTTAAGACTCTCTTATCCAAGATAGCTAGGTTCATTTAACAGACTCTCTTATCCAGAGGTTGCTAGGTTCATTTAAGACTCTCTTATCCAGAGGTAGCTAGGTTCTTTTAACAGACTCTCTTATCCAGAGGTAGCTAGGTTCATTTACCAGACTCTCTTATCCAGAGGTAGCTAGGTTCATTTAACAGACTCTCTTATCCAGAGGTAGCTAGGTTCATTTAACAGACTCTTTTATCCAGAGGTAGCTAGGTTCATTTACCAGACTCTCTTATCCAGAGGTAGCTAGGTTCATTTAACAGACTCTCTTATCCAGAGGTAGCTAGGTTCATTTAAGACTCTCTTATCCAGAGGTAGCTAGGTTCATTTAACAGACTCTCTAATCCAGAGGTAGCTAGGTTCATTTACCAGATACTCTTATCCAGAGGTAGCTAGGTTCATTTAACAGACTCTCTTATCCAGAGGTAGCTAGGTTCATTTAACAGACTCTCTTATCCAGAGGTAGCTAGGTTCATTTAACAGACTCTCTTATCCAGAGGTAGCTAGGTTCATTTAACAGACTCTCTTATCCAGAGGTAGCTAGGTTCATTTAACAGACACTCTTAGCCAGAGGTAGCTAGGTTCATCTAACAGACTCTCTTATCCAGAGGTAGCTAGGTTCATTTAACAGACTCTCTTATCCAGAGGTAGCTAGGTTCATTTAAGACTCTCTTATCCAGAGGTAGCTAGGTTCATTTAACAGACTCTCTTATCCAGAGGTTGCTAGGTTCATTTAAGACTCTCCTATCCAGAGGTAGCTAGGTTCTTTTAACAGACTCTCTTATCCAGAGGTAGCTAGGTTCATTTACCAGACTCTCTTATCCAGAGGTAGCTAGGTTCATTTAACAGACTCTCTTATCCAGAGGTTGCTAGGTTCATTTAAGACTCTCTTATCCAGAGGTAGCTAGGTTCTTTTAACAGACTCTCTTATCCAGAGGTAGCTAGGTTCATTTAACAGACACTCTTAGCCAGAGGTAGCTAGGTTCATCTAACAGACTCTCTTATCCAGAGGTAGCTAGGTTCTTTTAACAGACTCTCTTATCCAGAGGTAGCTAGGTTCATATACCAGACTCTCTTATCCAGAGGTAGCTAGGTTCTTTTAACAGACTCTCTTATCCAGAGGTAGCTAGGTTCATTTACCAGACTCTCTTATCCAGAGGTAGCTAGGTTCATTTAACAGACTCTCTTATCCAGAGGTAGCTAGGTTCATTTACCAGACTCTCTTATCCAGAGGTAGCTAGGTTCATTTAACAGACTCTCTTATCCAGAGGTAGCTAGGTTCATTTAACAGACTCTTTTATCCAGAGGTAGCTAGGTTCATTTACCAGACTCTCTTATCCAGAGGTAACTAGGTTCATTTAACAGCCTCTCTTATCCAGAGGTAGCTAGGTTCATTTAAGACTCTCTTATCCAGAGGTAGCTAGGTTCATTTAACAGACTCTCTTATCCAGAGGTAGCTAGGTTCATTTAACAGACTCTCTAATCCAGAGGTAGCTAGGTTCATTTACCAGATACTCTTATCCAGAGGTAGCTAGGTTCATTTAACAGACTCTCTTATCCAGAGGTAGCTAGGTTCATTTAACAGACTCTCTTATCCAGAGGTAGCTAGGTTCATTTAACAGACTCTCTTATCCAGAGGTAGCTAGGTTCATTTAACAGACTCTCTTATCCAGAGGTAGCTAGGTTCATTTAACAGACTCTCTTATCCAGAGGTAGCTAGGTTCATTTAACAGACTCTCTTATCCAGAGGTAGCTAGGTTCATTTAACAGACACTCTTAGCCAGAGGTAGCTAGGTTCATCTAACAGACTCTCTTATCCAGAGGTAGCTAGGTTCATTTAACAGACTCTCTTATCCAGAGGTAGCTAGGTTCATTTAAGACTCTCTTATCCAGAGGTAGCTAGGTTCATTTAACAGACTCTCTTATCCAGAGGTAGCTAGGTTCATTTAACAGACTCTCTTATCCAGAGGTAGCTAGGTTCATTTAACAGACTCTTTTATCCAGAGGTAGCTAGGTTCATTTACCAGACTCTCTTATCCAGAGGTAACTAGGTTCATTTAACAGCCTCTCTTATCCAGAGGTAGCTAGGTTCATTTACCAGACTCTCTTATCCAGAGGTAGCTAGGTTCATTTAACAGACTCTCTTATCCAGAGGTAGCTAGGTTCATTTAACAGACTCTTTTATCCAGAGGTAGCTAGGTTCATTTACCAGACTCTCTTATCCAGAGGTAACTAGGTTCATTTAACAGCCTCTCTTATCCAGAGGTAGCTAGGTTCATTTAACAGACTCTCTTATCCAGAGGTAGCTAGGTTCTTTTAACAGACTCTCTTATCCAGAGGTAGCTAGGTTCATTTACCAGACTCTCTTATCCAGAGGTAGCTAGGTTCATTTAACAGACTCTCTTATCCAGAGGTAGCTAGGTTCATTTAACAGACTCTTTTATCCAGAGGTAGCTAGGTTCATTTACCAGACTCTCTTATCCAGAGGTAACTAGGTTCATTTAACAGCCTCTCTTATCCATAGGTAGCTAGGTTCATTTAAGACTCTCTTATCCAGAGGTAGCTAGGTTCATTTAACAGACTCTCTTATCCAGAGGTAGCTAGGTTCATTTAACAGACTCTCTAATCCAGAGGTAGCTAGGTTCATTTACCAGATACTCTTATCCAGAGGTAGCTAGGTTCATTTAACAGACTCTCTTATCCAGAGGTAGCTAGGTTCATTTAACAGACTCTCTTATCCAGAGGTAGCTAGGTTCATTTAACAGACTCTCTTATCCAGAGGTAGCTAGGTTCATTTAACAGACTCTCTTATCCAGAGGTAGCTAGGTTCATTTAACAGACACTCTTAGCCAGAGGTAGCTAGGTTCATCTAACAGACTCTCTTATCCAGAGGTAGCTAGGTTCATTTAACAGACTCTCTTATCCAGAGGTAGCTAGGTTCATTTAAGACTCTCTTATCCAGAGGTAGCTAGGTTCATTTAACAGACTCTCTTATCCAGAGGTTGCTAGGTTCATTTAAGACTCTCTTATCCAGAGGTAGCTAGGTTCTTTTAACAGACTCTCTTATCCAGAGGTAGCTAGGTTCATTTACCAGACTCTCTTATCCAGAGGTAGCTAGGTTCATTTAACAGACTCTCTTATCCAGAGGTTGCTAGGTTCATTTAAGACTCTCTTATCCAGAGGTAGCTAGGTTCTTTTAACAGACTCTCTTATCCAGAGGTAGCTAGGTTCATTTAACAGACACTCTTAGCCAGAGGTAGCTAGGTTCATCTAACAGACTCTCTTATCCAGAGGTAGCTAGGTTCTTTTAACAGACTCTCTTATCCAGAGGTAGCTAGGTTCATTTACCAGACTCTCTTATCCAGAGGTAGCTAGGTTCTTTTAACAGACTCTCTTATCCAGAGGTAGCTAGGTTCATTTACCAGACTCTCTTATCCAGAGGTAGCTAGGTTCATTTAACAGACTCTCTTATCCAGAGGTAGCTAGGTTCATTTACCAGACTCTCTTATCCAGAGGTAGCTAGGTTCATTTAACAGACTCTCTTATCCAGAGGTAGCTAGGTTCATTTAACAGACTCTTTTATCCAGAGGTAGCTAGGTTTATTTACCAGACTCTCTTATCCAGAGGTAACTAGGTTCATTTAACAGCCTCTCTTATCCAGAGGTAGCTAGGTTCATTTAAGACTCTCTTATCCAGAGGTAGCTAGGTTCATTTAACAGACTCTCTTATCCAGAGGTAGCTAGGTTCATTTAACAGACTCTCTAATCCAGAGGTAGCTAGGTTCATTTACCAGATACTCTTATCCAGAGGTAGCTAGGTTCATTTAACAGACTCTCTTATCCAGAGGTAGCTAGGTTCATTTAACAGACTCTCTTATCCAGAGGTAGCTAGGTTCATTTAACAGACTCTCTAATCCAGAGGTAGCTAGGTTCATTTACCAGATACTCTTATCCAGAGGTAGCTAGGTTCATTTAACAGACTCTCTTATCCAGAGGTAGCTAGGTTCATTTAACAGACTCTCTAATCCAGAGGTAGCTAGGTTCATTTACCAGATACTCTTATCCAGAGGTAGCTAGGTTCATTTAACAGACTCTCTTATCCAGAGGTAGCTAGGTTCATTTAACAGACTCTCTTATCCAGAGGTAGCTAGGTTCATTTAACAGACTCTCTTATCCAGAGGTAGCTAGGTTCATTTAACAGACTCTCTTATCCAGAGGTAGCTAGGTTCATTTAACAGACACTCTTAGCCAGAGGTAGCTAGGTTCATCTAACAGACTCTCTTATCCAGAGGTAGCTAGGTTCATTTAAGACTCTCTTATCCAGAGGTAGCTAGGTTCATTTAAGACTCTCTTATCCAAGATAGCTAGGTTAATTTAACAGACTCTCTTATCCAGAGGTAGCTAGGTTCATTTAACAGACTCTCTTATCCACTTATCCAGAGGTAGCTAGGTTCATTTAAGACTCTCTTATCCAAGATAGCTAGGTTCATTTAACAGACTCTCTTATCCAGAGGTAGCTAGGTTCATTTAACAGACTCTCTTATCCAGAGGTTGCTAGGTTCATTTAAGACTCTCTTATCCAGAGGTAGCTAGGTTCTTTTAACAGACTCTCTTATCCAGAGGTAGCTAGGTTCATTTACCAGACTCTCTTATCCAGAGGTAGCTAGGTTCATTTAACAGACTCTCTTATCCAGAGGTAGCTAGGTTCATTTAACAGACTCTTTTATCCAGAGGTAGCTAGGTTCATTTACCAGACTCTCTTATCCAGAGGTAGCTAGGTTCATTTAACAGACTCTCTTATCCAGAGGTAGCTAGGTTCATTTAAGACTCTCTTATCCAGAGGTAGCTAGGTTCATTTAACAGACTCTCTAATCCAGAGGTAGCTAGGTTCATTTACCAGATACTCTTATCCAGAGGTAGCTAGGTTCATTTAACAGACTCTCTTATCCAGAGGTAGCTAGGTTCATTTAACAGACTCTCTTATCCAGAGGTAGCTAGGTTCATTTAACAGACTCTCTTATCCAGAGGTAGCTAGGTTCATTTAACAGACTCTCTTATCCAGAGGTAGCTAGGTTCATTTAACAGACACTCTTAGCCAGAGGTAGCTAGGTTCATCTAACAGACTCTCTTATCCAGAGGTAGCTAGGTTCATTTAACAGACTCTCTTATCCAGAGGTAGCTAGGTTCATTTAAGACTCTCTTATCCAGAGGTAGCTAGGTTCATTTAACAGACTCTCTTATCCAGAGGTTGCTAGGTTCATTTAAGACTCTCCTATCCAGAGGTAGCTAGGTTCTTTTAACAGACTCTCTTATCCAGAGGTAGCTAGGTTCATTTACCAGACTCTCTTATCCAGAGGTAGCTAGGTTCATTTAACAGACTCTCTTATCCAGAGGTTGCTAGGTTCATTTAAGACTCTCTTATCCAGAGGTAGCTAGGTTCTTTTAACAGACTCTCTTATCCAGAGGTAGCTAGGTTCATTTAACAGACACTCTTAGCCAGAGGTAGCTAGGTTCATCTAACAGACTCTCTTATCCAGAGGTAGCTAGGTTCTTTTAACAGACTCTCTTATCCAGAGGTAGCTAGGTTCATATACCAGACTCTCTTATCCAGAGGTAGCTAGGTTCTTTTAACAGACTCTCTTATCCAGAGGTAGCTAGGTTCATTTACCAGACTCTCTTATCCAGAGGTAGCTAGGTTCATTTAACAGACTCTCTTATCCAGAGGTAGCTAGGTTCATTTACCAGACTCTCTTATCCAGAGGTAGCTAGGTTCATTTAACAGACTCTCTTATCCAGAGGTAGCTAGGTTCATTTAACAGACTCTTTTATCCAGAGGTAGCTAGGTTCATTTACCAGACTCTCTTATCCAGAGGTAACTAGGTTCATTTAACAGCCTCTCTTATCCAGAGGTAGCTAGGTTCATTTAAGACTCTCTTATCCAGAGGTAGCTAGGTTCATTTAACAGACTCTCTTATCCAGAGGTAGCTAGGTTCATTTAACAGACTCTCTAATCCAGAGGTAGCTAGGTTCATTTACCAGATACTCTTATCCAGAGGTAGCTAGGTTCATTTAACAGACTCTCTTATCCAGAGGTAGCTAGGTTCATTTAACAGACTCTCTTATCCAGAGGTAGCTAGGTTCATTTAACAGACTCTCTTATCCAGAGGTAGCTAGGTTCATTTAACAGACTCTCTTATCCAGAGGTAGCTAGGTTCATTTAACAGACTCTCTTATCCAGAGGTAGCTAGGTTCATTTAACAGACTCTCTTATCCAGAGGTAGCTAGGTTCATTTAACAGACACTCTTAGCCAGAGGTAGCTAGGTTCATCTAACAGACTCTCTTATCCAGAGGTAGCTAGGTTCATTTAACAGACTCTCTTATCCAGAGGTAGCTAGGTTCATTTAAGACTCTCTTATCCAGAGGTAGCTAGGTTCATTTAACAGACTCTCTTATCCAGAGGTAGCTAGGTTCATTTAACAGACTCTCTTATCCAGAGGTAGCTAGGTTCATTTAACAGACTCTTTTATCCAGAGGTAGCTAGGTTCATTTACCAGACTCTCTTATCCAGAGGTAACTAGGTTCATTTAACAGCCTCTCTTATCCAGAGGTAGCTAGGTTCATTTACCAGACTCTCTTATCCAGAGGTAGCTAGGTTCATTTAACAGACTCTCTTATCCAGAGGTAGCTAGGTTCATTTAACAGACTCTTTTATCCAGAGGTAGCTAGGTTCATTTACCAGACTCTCTTATCCAGAGGTAACTAGGTTCATTTAACAGCCTCTCTTATCCAGAGGTAGCTAGGTTCATTTAACAGACTCTCTTATCCAGAGGTAGCTAGGTTCTTTTAACAGACTCTCTTATCCAGAGGTAGCTAGGTTCATTTACCAGACTCTCTTATCCAGAGGTAGCTAGGTTCATTTAACAGACTCTCTTATCCAGAGGTAGCTAGGTTCATTTAACAGACTCTTTTATCCAGAGGTAGCTAGGTTCATTTACCAGACTCTCTTATCCAGAGGTAACTAGGTTCATTTAACAGCCTCTCTTATCCATAGGTAGCTAGGTTCATTTAAGACTCTCTTATCCAGAGGTAGCTAGGTTCATTTAACAGACTCTCTTATCCAGAGGTAGCTAGGTTCATTTAACAGACTCTCTAATCCAGAGGTAGCTAGGTTCATTTACCAGATACTCTTATCCAGAGGTAGCTAGGTTCATTTAACAGACTCTCTTATCCAGAGGTAGCTAGGTTCATTTAACAGACTCTCTTATCCAGAGGTAGCTAGGTTCATTTAACAGACTCTCTTATCCAGAGGTAGCTAGGTTCATTTAACAGACTCTCTTATCCAGAGGTAGCTAGGTTCATTTAACAGACACTCTTAGCCAGAGGTAGCTAGGTTCATCTAACAGACTCTCTTATCCAGAGGTAGCTAGGTTCATTTAACAGACTCTCTTATCCAGAGGTAGCTAGGTTCATTTAAGACTCTCTTATCCAGAGGTAGCTAGGTTCATTTAACAGACTCTCTTATCCAGAGGTTGCTAGGTTCATTTAAGACTCTCTTATCCAGAGGTAGCTAGGTTCTTTTAACAGACTCTCTTATCCAGAGGTAGCTAGGTTCATTTACCAGACTCTCTTATCCAGAGGTAGCTAGGTTCATTTAACAGACTCTCTTATCCAGAGGTTGCTAGGTTCATTTAAGACTCTCTTATCCAGAGGTAGCTAGGTTCTTTTAACAGACTCTCTTATCCAGAGGTAGCTAGGTTCATTTAACAGACACTCTTAGCCAGAGGTAGCTAGGTTCATCTAACAGACTCTCTTATCCAGAGGTAGCTAGGTTCTTTTAACAGACTCTCTTATCCAGAGGTAGCTAGGTTCATTTACCAGACTCTCTTATCCAGAGGTAGCTAGGTTCTTTTAACAGACTCTCTTATCCAGAGGTAGCTAGGTTCATTTACCAGACTCTCTTATCCAGAGGTAGCTAGGTTCATTTAACAGACTCTCTTATCCAGAGGTAGCTAGGTTCATTTACCAGACTCTCTTATCCAGAGGTAGCTAGGTTCATTTAACAGACTCTCTTATCCAGAGGTAGCTAGGTTCATTTAACAGACTCTTTTATCCAGAGGTAGCTAGGTTTATTTACCAGACTCTCTTATCCAGAGGTAACTAGGTTCATTTAACAGCCTCTCTTATCCAGAGGTAGCTAGGTTCATTTAAGACTCTCTTATCCAGAGGTAGCTAGGTTCATTTAACAGACTCTCTTATCCAGAGGTAGCTAGGTTCATTTAACAGACTCTCTAATCCAGAGGTAGCTAGGTTCATTTACCAGATACTCTTATCCAGAGGTAGCTAGGTTCATTTAACAGACTCTCTTATCCAGAGGTAGCTAGGTTCATTTAACAGACTCTCTTATCCAGAGGTAGCTAGGTTCATTTAACAGACTCTCTAATCCAGAGGTAGCTAGGTTCATTTACCAGATACTCTTATCCAGAGGTAGCTAGGTTCATTTAACAGACTCTCTTATCCAGAGGTAGCTAGGTTCATTTAACAGACTCTCTAATCCAGAGGTAGCTAGGTTCATTTACCAGATACTCTTATCCAGAGGTAGCTAGGTTCATTTAACAGACTCTCTTATCCAGAGGTAGCTAGGTTCATTTAACAGACTCTCTTATCCAGAGGTAGCTAGGTTCATTTAACAGACTCTCTTATCCAGAGGTAGCTAGGTTCATTTAACAAACTCTCTTATCCAGAGGTAGCTAGGTTCATTTAACAGACACTCTTAGCCAGAGGTAGCTAGGTTCATCTAACAGACTCTCTTATCCAGAGGTAGCTAGGTTCATTTAAGACTCTCTTATCCAGAGGTAGCTAGGTTCATTTAACAGACTCTCTTATCCAGAGGTTGCTAGATTCATTTAAGACTCTCTTATCCAGAGGTAGCTAGGTTCTTTTAACAGACTCTCTTATCCAGAGGTAGCTAGGTTCATTTACCAGACTCTCTTATCCAGAGGTAGCTAGGTTCATTTAACAGACTCTCTTATCCAGAGGTTGCTAGGTTCATTTAAGACTCTCTTATCCAGAGGTAGCTAGGTTCTTTTAACAGACTCTCTTATCCAGAGGTAGCTAGGTTCATTTAACAGACACTCTTAGCCAGAGGTAGCTAGGTTCATCTAACAGACTCTTATCCAGAGGTAGCTAGGTTCTTTTAACAGACTCTCTTATCCAGCGGTAGCTAGGTTCATTTACCAGACTCTCTTATCCAGAGGTAGCTAGGTTCTTTTAACAGACTCTCTTATCCAGAGGTAGCTAGGTTCATTTACCAGACTCTCTTATCCAGAGGTAGCTAGGTTCATTTAACAGACTCTCTTATCCAGAGGTAGCTAGGTTCATTTACCAGACTCTCTTATCCAGAGGTAGCTAGGTTCATTTAACAGACTCTCTTATCCAGAGGTAGCTAGGTTCATTTAACAGACTCTTTTATCCAGAGGTAGCTAGGTTCATTTACCAGACTCTCTTATCCAGAGGTAACTAGGTTCATTTAACAGCCTCTCTTATCCAGAGGTAGCTAGGTTCATTTACCAGACTCTCTTATCCAGAGGTAGCTAGGTTCATTTAACAGACTCTCTTATCCAGAGGTAGCTAGGTTCATTTAAGACTCTCTTATCCAGAGGTAGCTAGGTTCATTTAACAGACTCTCTTATCCAGAGGTAGCTAGGTTCATTTAACAGACTCTCTAATCCAGAGGTAGCTAGGTTCATTTACCAGATACTCTTATCCAGAGGTAGCTAGGTTCATTTAACAGACTCTCTTATCCAGAGGTAGCTAGGTTCATTTAACAGACTCTCTTATCCAGAGGTAGCTAGGTTCATTTAACAGACTCTCTTATCCAGAGGTAGCTAGGTTCATTTAACAGACTCTCTTATCCAGAGGTAGCTAGGTTCATTTAACAGACACTCTTAGCCAGAGGTAGCTAGGTTCATCTAACAGACTCTCTTATCCAGAGGTAGCTAGGTTCATTTAACAGACTCTCTTATCCAGAGGTAGCTAGGTTCATTTAAGACTCTCTTATCCAGAGGTAGCTAGGTTCATTTAACAGACTCTCTTATCCAGAGGTTGCTAGGTTCATTTAAGACTCTCTTATCCAGAGGTAGCTAGGTTCTTTTAACAGACTCTCTTATCCAGAGGTAGCTAGGTTCATTTACCAGACTCTCTTATCCAGAGGTAGCTAGGTTCATTTAACAGACTCTCTTATCCAGAGGTTGCTAGGTTCATTTAAGACTCTCTTATCCAGAGGTAGCTAGGTTCTTTTAACAGACTCTCTTATCCAGAGGTAGCTAGGTTCATTTAACAGACACTCTTAGCCAGAGGTAGCTAGGTTCATCTAACAGACTCTCTTATCCAGAGGTAGCTAGGTTCTTTTAACAGACTCTCTTATCCAGAGGTAGCTAGGTTCATTTACCAGACTCTCTTATCCAGAGGTAGCTAGGTTCTTTTAACAGACTCTCTTATCCAGAGGTAGCTAGGTTCATTTACCAGACTCTCTTATCCAGAGGTAGCTAGGTTCATTTAACAGACTCTCTTATCCAGAGGTAGCTAGGTTCATTTACCAGACTCTCTTATCCAGAGGTAGCTAGGTTCATTTAACAGACTCTCTTATCCAGAGGTAGCTAGGTTCATTTAACAGACTCTTTTATCCAGAGGTAGCTAGGTTCATTTACCAGACTCTCTTATCCAGAGGTAACTAGGTTCATTTAACAGCCTCTCTTATCCAGAGGTAGCTAGGTTCATTTAAGACTCTCTTATCCAGAGGTAGCTAGGTTCATTTAACAGACTCTCTTATCCAGAGGTAGCTAGGTTCATTTAACAGACTCTCTAATCCAGAGGTAGCTAGGTTCATTTACCAGATACTCTTATCCAGAGGTAGCTAGGTTCATTTAACAGACTCTCTTATCCAGAGGTAGCTAGGTTCATTTAACAGACTCTCTTTTCCAGAGGTAGCTAGGTTCATTTAACAGACTCTCTTATCCAGAGGTAGCTAGGTTCATTTAACAGACTCTCTTATCCAGAGGTAGCTAGGTTCATTTAACAGACACTCTTAGCCAGAGGTAGCTAGGTTCATCTAACAGACTCTCTTATCCAGAGGTAGCTAGGTTCATTTAACAGACTCTCTTATCCAGAGGTAGCTAGGTTCATTTAAGACTCTCTTATCCAGAGGTAGCTAGGTTCATTTAACAGACTCTCTTATCCAGAGGTTGCTAGGTTCATTTAAGACTCTCTTATCCAGAGGTAGCTAGGTTCTTTTAACAGACTCTCTTATCCAGAGGTAGCTAGGTTCATTTACCAGACTCTCTTATCCAGAGGTAGCTAGGTTCATTTAACAGACTCTCTTATCCAGAGGTTGCTAGGTTCATTTAAGACTCTCTTATCCAGAGGTAGCTAGGTTCTTTTAACAGACTCTCTTATCCAGAGGTAGCTAGGTTCATTTAACAGACACTCTTAGCCAGAGGTAGCTAGGTTCATCTAACAGACTCTCTTATCCAGAGGTAGCTAGGTTCATTTAACAGACTCTCTTATCCAGAGGTAGATAGGGTAATTTAAGACTCTCTTATCCAGAGATAGCTAGGTTAATTTAAGACTCTCTTATCCAGAGGTAGCTAGGTTCATCTAACAGACTTTCTTATCCAGAGGTAGCTAGGTTCATTTAAGACTCTCTTATCCAAGATAGCTAGGTTAATTTAACAGACTCTCTTATCCAGAGGTAGCTAGGTTCATTTAACAGACTCTCTTATCCACTTATCCAGAGGTAGCTAGGTTCATTTAAGACTCTCTTATCCAAGATAGCTAGGTTCATTTAACAGACTCTCTTATCCAGAGGTAGCTAGGTTCATTTAACAGACTCTCTTATCCAGAGGTTGCTAGGTTCATTTAAGACTCTCTTATCCAGAGGTAGCTAGGTTCTTTTAACAGACTCTCTTATCCAGAGGTAGCTAGGTTCATTTACCAGACTCTCTTATCCAGAGGTAGCTAGGTTCATTTAACAGACTCTCTTATCCAGAGGTAGCTAGGTTCATTTAACAGACTCTTTTATCCAGAGGTAGCTAGGTTCATTTACCAGACTCTCTTATCCAGAGGTAGCTAGGTTCATTTAACAGACTCTCTTATCCAGAGGTAGCTAGGTTCATTTAAGACTCACTTATCCAGAGGTAGCTAGGTTCATTTAACAGACTCTCTAATCCAGAGGTAGCTAGGTTCATTTACCAGATACTCTTATCCAGAGGTAGCTAGGTTCATTTAACAGACTCTCTTATCCAGAGGTAGCTAGGTTCATTTAACAGACTCTCTTATCCAGAGGTAGCTAGGTTCTTTTAACAGACTCTCTTATCCAGAGGTAGCTAGGTTCATTTACCAGACTCTCTTATCCAGAGGTAGCTAGGTTCATTTAACAGACTCTCTTATCCAGAGGTAGCTAGGTTCATTTAACAGACTCTTTTATCCAGAGGTAGCTAGGTTCATTTACCAGACTCTCTTATCCAGAGGTAACTAGGTTCATTTAACAGCCTCTCTTATCCAGAGGTAGCTAGGTTCATTTAAGACTCTCTTATCCAGAGGTAGCTAGGTTCATTTAACAGACTCTCTTATCCAGAGGTAGCTAGGTTCATTTAACAGACTCTCTAATCCAGAGGTAGCTAGGTTCATTTACCAGATACTCTTATCCAGAGGTAGCTAGGTTCATTTAACAGACTCTCTTATCCAGAGGTAGCTAGGTTCATTTAACAGACTCTCTTATCCAGAGGTAGCTAGGTTCATTTAACAGACTCTCTTATCCAGAGGTAGCTAGGTTCATTTAACAGACTCTCTTATCCAGAGGTAGCTAGGTTCATTTAACAGACACTCTTAGCCAGAGGTAGCTAGGTTCATCTAACAGACTCTCTTATCCAGAGGTAGCTAGGTTCATTTAACAGACTCTCTTATCCAGAGGTAGCTAGGTTCATTTAAGACTCTCTTATCCAGAGGTAGCTAGGTTCATTTAACAGACTCTCTTATCCAGAGGTAGCTAGGTTCATTTAAGACTCTCTTATCCAGAGGTTGCTAGGTTCATTTAAGACTCTCTTATCCTGAGGTAGCTGGGTTCATTTACCAGACTCTCTTATCCAGAGGTAGCTAGGTTCATTTAACAGACTCTCTTATCCAGAGGTAGCTAGGTTTATTTACCAGACTCTCTTATCCAGAGGTAGCTAGGTTCATTTAACAGACTCTCTTAGCCAGAGGTAGCTAGGTTCATTTACCAGACTCTCTTATCCAGAGGTAGCTAGGTTCATTTAACAGACTCTCTTATCCACTTATCCAGAGGTAGCTTGGTTCATTTAACAGACTCTCTTATCCAGAGGTAGCTAGGTTCATTTAACAGACTCTCTTAGCCAGAGGTAGCTAGGTTCATTTACCAGACTCTCTTATCCAGAGGTAGCTAGGTTCATTTACCAGACTCTCTTATCCAGAGGTAGCTAGGTTCATTTAACAGACTCTCTTAGCCAGAGGTAGCTAGGTTCATTTAACAGACTCTCTTAGCCAGAGGTAGCTAGGTTCATTTACCAGACTCTCTTATCCAGAGGTAGCTTGGTTCATTTAACAGACTCTTTTATCCAGAGGTAGCTAGGTTCATTTAACAGACTCTCTTAGCCAGAGGTAGCTAGGTTCATTTAACAGACTCTCTTATCCAGAGGTAGCTAGGTTCATTTAACAGACTCTCTTATCCAGAGGTAGCTAGGTTCATTTAACAGACTCTCTTATCCAGAGGTAGCTATGTTCATTTAACAGACTCTCTTATCCAGAGGTAGCTAGGTTCATTTAACAGACTCTCTTATCCAGAGGTAGCTAGGTTCATTTAACAGACTCTCTTATCCAGAGGTAGCTAGGTTCATTTAACAGACTCTCTTATCCAGAGGTAGCTAGGTTAATTTAACAGACTCTCTTATCCAGAGGTAGCTAGGTTAATTTAACAGACTCTCTTATCCAGAGGTAGCTAGGTTCATTTACCAGACTCTCTTAGCCAGAGGTAGCTAGGTTCATTTAACAGACTCTCTTATCCAGAGGTAGCTAGGTTCATTTAACAGACTCTCTTATCCAGAGGTAGCTAGGTTCATTTAAGACTCTCTTATCCAGAGGTAGCTAGGTTAATTTAACAGACTCTCTTATCCAGAGGTAGCTAGGTTCATTTAAGACTCTCTTATCCAGAGGTAGCTAGGTTAATTTAAGACTCTCTTATCCAGAGGTAGCTAGGTTCATTTAAGACTCTCTTATCCAGAGGTAGCTAGGTTCATTTAACAGACTCTCTTATCCAGAGGTAGCTAGGTTCATTTAAGACTCTCTTATCCAGAGGTAGCTAGGTTCTTTTAACAGACTCTCTTATCCAGAGGTAGCTAGGTTCATTTAACAGACTCTCTTATCCAGAGGTAGCTAGGTTCATTTAACAGACTCTTTTATCCAGAGGTAGCTAGGTTCATTTACCAGACTCTCTTATCCAGAGGTAACTAGGTTCATTTAACAGCCTCTCTTATCCAGAGGTAGCTAGGTTCATTTAAGACTCTCTTATCCAGAGGTAGCTAGGTTCATTTAACAGACTCTCTTATCCAGAGGTAGCTAGGTTCATTTAACAGACTCTCTAATCCAGAGGTAGCTAGGTTCATTTACCAGATACTCTTATCCAGAGGTAGCTAGGTTCATTTAACAGACTCTCTTATCCAGAGGTAGCTAGGTTCATTTAACAGACTCTCTTATCCAGAGGTAGCTAGGTTCATTTAACAGACTCTCTTATCCAGAGGTAGCTAGGTTCATTTAACAGACTCTCTTATCCAGAGGTAGCTAGGTTCATTTAACAGACACTCTTAGCCAGAGGTAGCTAGGTTCATATAACAGACTCTCTTATCCAGAGGTAGCTAGGTTCATTTAACAGACTCTCTTATCCAGAGGTAGATAGGGTAATTTAAGACTCTCTTATCCAGAGGTAGCTAGGTTAATTTAAGACTCTCTTATCCAGAGGTAGCTAGGTTCATCTAACAGACTTTCTTATCCAGAGGTAGCTAGGTTCATTTAAGACTCTCTTATCCAAGATAGCTAGGTTAATTTAACAGACTCTCTTATCCAGAGGTAGCTAGGTTCATTTAACAGACTCTCTTATCCACTTATCCAGAGGTAGCTAGGTTCATTTAAGACTCTCTTATCCAAGATAGCTAGGTTCATTTAACAGACTCTCTTATCCAGAGGTAGCTAGGTTCATTTAACAGACTCTCTTATCCAGAGGTTGCTAGGTTCATTTAAGACTCTCTTATCCAGAGGTAGCTAGGTTCTTTTAACAGACTCTCTTATCCAGAGGTAGCTAGGTTCATTTACCAGACTCTCTTATCCAGAGGTAGCTAGGTTCATTTAACAGACTCTCTTATCCAGAGGTAGCTAGGTTCATTTAACAGACTATTTTATCCAGAGGTAGCTAGGTTCATTTACCAGACTCTCTTATCCAGAGGTAGCTAGGTTAATTTAAGACTCTCTTATCCAGAGGTAGCTAGGTTCATTTAACAGACTCTCTAATCCAGAGGTAGCTAGGTTCTTTTAACAGACTCTCTTATCCAGAGGTAGCTAGGTTCATTTACCAGACTCTCATATCCAGAGGTAGCTAGGTTCATTTAACAGACTCTCTAATCCAGAGGTAGCTAGGTTCATTTACCAGATACTCTTATCCAGAGGTAGCTAGGTTCATTTAACAGACTCTCTTATCCAGAGGTAGCTAGGTTCATTTAACAGACTCTCTTATCCAGAGGTAGCTAGGTTCATTTAACAGACTCTCTTATCCAGAGGTAGCTAGGTTCATTTAACAGACTCTCTTATCCAGAGGTAGCTAGGTTCATTTAACAGACACTCTTAGCCAGAGGTAGCTAGGTTCATCTAACAGACTCTCTTATCCAGAGGTAGCTAGGTTCATTTAACAGACTCTCTTATCCAGAGGTAGCTAGGTTCATTTAAGACTCTCTTATCCAGAGGTAGCTAGGTTCATTTAACAGACTCTCTTATCCAGAGGTTGCTAGGTTCATTTAAGACTCTCTTATCCAGAGGTAGCTAGGTTCTTTTAACAGACTCTCTTATCCAGAGGTAGCTAGGTTCATTTACCAGACTCTCTTATCCAGAGGTAGCTAGGTTCATTTAACAGACTCTCTTATCCAGAGGTAGCTAGGTTCATTTAACAGACTCTTTTATCCAGAGGTAGCTAGGTTCATTTACCAGACTCTCTTATCCAGAGGTAGCTAGGTTCATTTAACAGACTCTCTTATCCAGAGGTAGCTAGGTTCATTTAAGACTCTCTTATCCAGAGGTAGCTAGGTTCATTTACCAGACTCTCTTATCCAGAGGTAGCTAGGTTCATTTAACAGACTCTCTTAGCCAGAGGTAGCTAGGTTCATTTAACAGACTCTCTTAGCCAGAGGTAGCTAGGTTCATTTACCAGACTCTCTTATCCAGAGGTAGCTTGGTTCATTTAACAGACTCTTTTATCCAGAGGTAGCTAGGTTCATTTAACAGACTCTTAGCCAGAGGTAGCTAGGTTCATTTAACAGACTCTCTTATCCAGAGGTAGCTAGGTTCATTTAACAGACTCTCTTATCCAGAGGTAGCTAGGTTCATTTAACAGACTCTCTTATCCAGAGGTAGCTAGGTTCATTTAACAGACTCTCTTATCCAGAGGTAGCTAGGTTCATTTAACAGACTCTTTTATCCAGAGGTAGCTAGGTTCATTTAACAGACTCTCTTATCCAGAGGTAGCTAGGTTCATTTACCAGACTCTCTTATCCAGAGGTAACTAGGTTCATTTAACAGCCTCTCTTATCCAGAGGTAGCTAGGTTCATTTAACAGACTCTCTTATCCAGAGGTAGCTAGGTTCTTTTAACAGACTCTCTTATCCAGAGGTAGCTAGGTTCATTTACCAGACTCTCTTATCCAGAGGTAGCTAGGTTCATTTACCAGACTCTCTTATCCAGAGGTAGCTAGGTTCATTTAACAGACTCTCTTATCCAGAGGTAGCTAGGTTCATTTAAGACTCACTTATCCAGAGGTAGCTAGGTTCATTTAACAGACTCTCTAATCCAGAGGTAGCTAGGTTCATTTACCAGATACTCTTATCCAGAGGTAGCTAGGTTCATTTAACAGACTCTCTTATCCAGAGGTAGCTAGGTTCATTTAACAGACTCTCTTATCCAGAGGTAGCTAGGTTCTTTTAACAGACTCTCTTATCCAGAGGTAGCTAGGTTCATTTACCAGACTCTCTTATCCAGAGGTAGCTAGGTTCATTTAACAGACTCTCTTATCCAGAGGTAGCTAGGTTCATTTAACAGACTCTTTTATCCAGAGGTAGCTAGGTTCATTTACCAGACTCTCTTATCCAGAGGTAACTAGGTTCATTTAACAGCCTCTCTTATCCAGAGGTAGCTAGGTTCATTTAAGACTCTCTTATCCAGAGGTAGCTAGGTTCATTTAACAGACTCTCTTATCCAGAGGTAGCTAGGTTCATTTAACAGACTCTCTAATCCAGAGGTAGCTAGGTTCATTTACCAGATACTCTTATCCAGAGGTAGCTAGGTTCATTTAACAGACTCTCTTATCCAGAGGTAGCTAGGTTCATTTAACAGACTCTCTTATCCAGAGGTAGCTAGGTTCATTTAACAGACTCTCTTATCCAGAGGTAGCTAGGTTCATTTAACAGACTCTCTTATCCAGAGGTAGCTAGGTTCATTTAACAGACACTCTTAGCCAGAGGTAGCTAGGTTCATCTAACAGACTCTCTTATCCAGAGGTAGCTAGGTTCATTTAACAGACTCTCTTATCCAGAGGTAGCTAGGTTCATTTAAGACTCTCTTATCCAGAGGTAGCTAGGTTCATTTAACAGACTCTCTTATCCAGAGGTAGCTAGGTTCATTTAAGACTCTCTTATCCAGAGGTTGCTAGGTTCATTTAAGACTCTCTTATCCTGAGGTAGCTGGGTTCATTTACCAGACTCTCTTATCCAGAGGTAGCTAGGTTCATTTAACAGACTCTCTTATCCAGAGGTAGCTAGGTTTATTTACCAGACTCTCTTATCCAGAGGTAGCTAGGTTCATTTAACAGACTCTCTTAGCCAGAGGTAGCTAGGTTCATTTACCAGACTCTCTTATCCAGAGGTAGCTAGGTTCATTTAACAGACTCTCTTA
This sequence comes from Oncorhynchus clarkii lewisi, assembly GCF_045791955.1. NCBI lineage: Eukaryota > Metazoa > Chordata > Actinopteri > Salmoniformes > Salmonidae > Oncorhynchus > Oncorhynchus clarkii. The sequence continues at coordinate 87,485,777 of NC_092152.1, forward strand.
TCCACTTATCCAGAGGTAGCTTGGTTCATTTAACAGACTCTCTTATCCAGAGGTAGCTAGGTTCATTTAACAGACTCTCTTAGCCAGAGGTAGCTAGGTTCATTTACCAGACTCTCTTATCCAGAGGTAGCTAGGTTCATTTACCAGACTCTCTTATCCAGAGGTAGCTAGGTTCATTTAACAGACTCTCTTAGCCAGAGGTAGCTAGGTTCATTTAACAGACTCTCTTAGCCAGAGGTAGCTAGGTTCATTTACCAGACTCTCTTATCCAGAGGTAGCTTGGTTCATTTAACAGACTCTTTTATCCAGAGGTAGCTAGGTTCATTTAACAGACTCTCTTAGCCAGAGGTAGCTAGGTTCATTTAACAGACTCTCTTATCCAGAGGTAGCTAGGTTCATTTAACAGACTCTCTTATCCAGAGGTAGCTAGGTTCATTTAACAGACTCTCTTATCCAGAGGTAGCTATGTTCATTTAACAGACTCTCTTATCCAGAGGTAGCTAGGTTCATTTAACAGACTCTCTTATCCAGAGGTAGCTAGGTTCATTTAACAGACTCTCTTATCCAGAGGTAGCTAGGTTCATTTAACAGACTCTCTTATTTAGAGGTAGCTAGGTTAATTTAACAGACTCTCTTATCCAGAGGTAGCTAGGTTAATTTAACAGACTCTCTTATCCAGAGGTAGCTAGGTTCATTTACCAGACTCTCTTAGCCAGAGGTAGCTAGGTTCATTTAACAGACTCTCTTATCCAGAGGTAGCTAGGTTCATTTAACAGACTCTCTTATCCAGAGGTAGCTAGGTTCATTTAAGACTCTCTTATCCAGAGGTAGCTAGGTTAATTTAACAGACTCTCTTATCCAGAGGTAGCTAGGTTCATTTAAGACTCTCTTATCCAGAGGTAGCTAGGTTAATTTAAGACTCTCTTATCCAGAGGTAGCTAGGTTCATTTAAGACTCTCTTATCCAGAGGTAGCTAGGTTCATTTAACAGACTCTCTTATCCAGAGGTAGCTAGGTTCATTTAACAGACTCTCTTATCCAGAGGTAGCTAGGTTCATTTAACAGACTCTTTTATCCAGAGGTATCTAGGTTCATTTACCAGACTCTCTTATCCAGAGGTAACTAGGTTCATTTAACAGCCTCTCTTATCCAGAGGTAGCTAGGTTCATTTAAGACTCTCTTATCCAGAGGTAGCTAGGTTCATTTAACAGACTCTCTTATCCAGAGGTAGCTAGGTTCATTTAACCAGAGGTTCATTTACTCTTATCCAGAGGTAGCTAGGTTCATTTAACAGACTCTCTTATCCAGAGGTAGCTAGGTTCATTTAACAGACTCTCTTATCCAGAGGTAGCTAGGTTCATTTAACAGACTCTCTTATCCAGAGGTAGCTAGGTTCATTTAACAGACTCTCTTATCCAGAGGTAGCTAGGTTCATTTAACAGACACTCTTAGCCAGAGGTAGCTAGGTTCATCTAACAGACTCTCTTATCCAGAGGTAGCTAGGTTCATTTAACAGACTCTCTTATCCAGAGGTAGATAGGGTAATTTAAGACTCTCTTATCCAGAGGTAGCTAGGTTAATTTAAGACTCTCTTATCCAGAGGTAGCTAGGTTCATCTAACAGACTTTCTTATCCAGAGGTAGCTAGGTTCATTTAAGACTCTCTTATCCAAGATAGCTAGGTTAATTTAACAGACTCTCTTATCCAGAGGTAGCTAGGTTCATTTAACAGACTCTCTTATCCACTTATCCAGAGGTAGCTAGGTTCATTTAAGACTCTCTTATCCAAGATAGCTAGGTTCATTTAACAGACTCTCTTATCCAGAGGTAGCTAGGTTCATTTAACAGACTCTCTTATCCAGAGGTTGCTAGGTTCATTTAAGACTCTCTTATCCAGAGGTAGCTAGGTTCTTTTAACAGACTCTCTTATCCAGAGGTAGCTAGGTTCATTTACCAGACTCTCTTATCCAGAGGTAGCTAGGTTCATTTAACAGACTCTCTTATCCAGAGGTAGCTAGGTTCATTTAACAGACTATTTTATCCAGAGGTAGCTAGGTTCATTTACCAGACTCTCTTATCCAGAGGTAGCTAGGTTAATTTAAGACTCTCTTATCCAGAGGTAGCTAGGTTCATTTAACAGACTCTCTAATCCAGAGGTAGCTAGGTTCTTTTAACAGACTCTCTTATCCAGAGGTAGCTAGGTTCATTTACCAGACTCTCATATCCAGAGGTAGCTAGGTTCATTTAACAGACTCTCTAATCCAGAGGTAGCTAGGTTCATTTACCAGATACTCTTATCCAGAGGTAGCTAGGTTCATTTAACAGACTCTCTTATCCAGAGGTAGCTAGGTTCATTTAACAGACTCTCTTATCCAGAGGTAGCTAGGTTCATTTAACAGACTCTCTTATCCAGAGGTAGCTAGGTTCATTTAACAGACTCTCTTATCCAGAGGTAGCTAGGTTCATTTAACAGACACTCTTAGCCAGAGGTAGCTAGGTTCATCTAACAGACTCTCTTATCCAGAGGTAGCTAGGTTCATTTAACAGACTCTCTTATCCAGAGGTAGCTAGGTTCATTTAAGACTCTCTTATCCAGAGGTAGCTAGGTTCATTTAACAGACTCTCTTATCCAGAGGTTGCTAGGTTCATTTAAGACTCTCTTATCCAGAGGTAGCTAGGTTCTTTTAACAGACTCTCTTATCCAGAGGTAGCTAGGTTCATTTACCAGACTCTCTTATCCAGAGGTAGCTAGGTTCATTTAACAGACTCTCTTATCCAGAGGTAGCTAGGTTCATTTAACAGACTCTTTTATCCAGAGGTAGCTAGGTTCATTTACCAGACTCTCTTATCCAGAGGTAGCTAGGTTCATTTAACAGACTCTCTTATCCAGAGGTAGCTAGGTTCATTTAAGACTCTCTTATCCAGAGGTAGCTAGGTTCATTTACCAGACTCTCTTATCCAGAGGTAGCTAGGTTCATTTAACAGACTCTCTTAGCCAGAGGTAGCTAGGTTCATTTAACAGACTCTCTTAGCCAGAGGTAGCTAGGTTCATTTACCAGACTCTCTTATCCAGAGGTAGCTTGGTTCATTTAACAGACTCTTTTATCCAGAGGTAGCTAGGTTCATTTAACAGACTCTTAGCCAGAGGTAGCTAGGTTCATTTAACAGACTCTCTTATCCAGAGGTAGCTAGGTTCATTTAACAGACTCTCTTATCCAGAGGTAGCTAGGTTCATTTAACAGACTCTCTTATCCAGAGGTAGCTAGGTTCATTTAACAGACTCTCTTATCCAGAGGTAGCTAGGTTCATTTAACAGACTCTCTTATCCAGAGGTAGCTAGGTTCATTTAACAGACTCTCTTATCCAGAGGTAGCTAGGTTCATTTAACAGACTCTCTTATCCAGAGGTAGCTAGGTTCATTTAACAGACTCTCTTATCCAGAGGTAGCTAGGTTCATTTAACAGACTCTCTTATCCAGAGGTAGCTAGGTTCATTTAACAGACTCTCTTATCCAGAGGTAGCTAGGTTCATTTACCAGACTCTCTTAGCCAGAGGTAGCTAGGTTCATTTAACAGACTCTCTTATCCAGAGGTAGCTAGGTTCATTTAACAGACTCTCTTATCCAGAGGTAGCTTGGTTCATTTAAGACTCTCTTATCCAGAGGTAGCTAGGTTAATTTAACAGACTCTCTTATCCAGAGGTAGCTAGGTTCATTTAAGACTCTCTTATCCAGAGGTAGCTAGGTTCATTTAAGACTCTCTTATCCAGAGGTAGCTAGGTTCATTTAAGACTCTCTTATCCAGAGGTAGCTAGGTTCATTTAACAGACTCTCTTATCCAGAGGTAGCTAGGTTCATTTAACAGACTCTCTAATCCAGAGGTAGCTAGGTTCATTTACCAGATACTCTTATCCAGAGGTAGCTAGGTTCATTTAACAGACTCTCTTATCCAGAGGTAGCTAGGTTCATTTAACAGACTCTCTTATCCAGAGGTAGCTAGGTTCATTTAACAGACTCTCTTATCCAGAGGTAGCTAGGTTCATTTAACAGACTCTCTTATCCAGAGGTAGCTAGGTTCATTTAACAGACACTCTTAGCCAGAGGTAGCTAGGTTCATCTAACAGACTCTCTTATCCAGAGGTAGATAGGGTAATTTAAGACTCTCTTATCCAGAGGTAGCTAGGTTAATTTAAGACTCTCTTATCCAGAGGTAACCAGTTTCATCTAACAGACTTTCTTATCCAGAGGTAGCTAGGTTCATTTAAGACTCTCTTATCCAAGATAGCTAGGTTAATTTAACAGACTCTCTTATCCAGAGGTAGCTAGGTTCATTTAACAGACTCTCTTATCCACTTATCCAGAGGTAGCTAGGTTCATTTAAGACTCTCTTATCCAAGATAGCTAGGTTCATTTAACAGACTCTCTTATCCAGAGGTAGCTAGGTTCATTTAACAGACTCTTTTATCCAGAGGTAGCTAGGTTCATTTACCAGACTCTCTTATCCAGAGGTAACTAGGTTCATTTAACAGCCTCTCTTATCCAGAGGTAGCTAGGTTCATTTAAGACTCTCTTATCCAGAGGTAGCTAGGTTCATTTAACAGACTCTCTTATCCAGAGGTAGCTAGGTTCATTTAACAGACTCTCTTATCCAGAGGTAGCTAGGTTCATTTAACAGACTCTCTTATCCAGAGGTAGCTAGGTTCATTTAACAGACTCTCTTATCCAGAGGTAGCTAGGTTCATTTAACAGACACTCTTAGCCAGAGGTAGCTAGGTTCATCTAACAGACTCTCTTATCCAGAGGTAGATAGGGTAATTTAAGACTCTCTTATCCAGAGGTAGCTAGGTTAATTTAAGACTCTCTTATCCAGAGGTAACTAGTTTCATCTAACAGACTTTCTTATCCAGAGGTAGCTAGGTTCATTTAAGACTCTCTTATCCAAGATAGCTAGGTTAATTTAACAGACTCTCTTATCCAGAGGTAGCTAGGTTCATTTAACAGACTCTCTTATCCACTTATCCAGAGGTAGCTAGGTTCATTTAAGACTCTCTTATCCAAGATAGCTAGGTTCATTTAACAGACTCTCTTATCCAGAGGTAGCTAGGTTCATTTAACAGACTCTTTTATCCAGAGGTAGCTAGGTTCATTTACCAGACTCTCTTATCCAGAGGTAACTAGGTTCATTTAACAGCCTCTCTTATCCAGAGGTAGCTAGGTTCATTTAACAGACTCTCTTATCCAGAGGTAGCTAGGTTAATTTAACAGACTCTCTTATCCAGAGGTAGCTAGGTTCATTTAACAGACTCTCTTATCCAGAGGTAGCTAGGTTCATTTACCAGACTCTCTTAGTCAGAGGTAGCTAGGTTCATTTAACAGACTCTCTTATCCAGAGGTAGCTAGGTTCATTTAACAGACTCTCTTATCCAGAGGTAGCTAGGTTCATTTAAGACTCTCTTATCCAGAGGTAGCTAGGTTAATTTAACAGACTCTCTTATCCAGAGGTAGCTAGGTTCATTTAAGACTCTCTTATCCAGAGGTAGCTAGGTTAATTTAAGACTCTCTTATCCAGAGGTAGCTAGGTTCATTTAAGACTCTCTTATCCAGAGGTAGCTAGGTTCATTTAACAGACTCTCTTATCCAGAGGTAGCTAGGTTCATTTAAGACTCTCTTATCCAGAGGTAGCTAGGTTCATTTAAGACTCTCTTATCCAGAGGTAGCTAGGTTCATTTACCAGACTCTCTTATCCAGAGGTAGCTAGGTTCATTTAACAGACTCTCTTAGCCAGAGGTAGCTAGGTTCATTTAACAGACTCTCTTAGCCAGAGGTAGCTAGGTTCATTTACCAGACTCTCTTATCCAGAGGTAGCTTGGTTCATTTAACAGACTCTTTTATCCAGAGGTAGCTAGGTTCATTTAACAGACTCTTAGCCAGAGGTAGCTAGGTTCATTTAACAGACTCTCTTATCCAGAGGTAGCTAGGTTCATTTAACAGACTCTCTTATCCAGAGGTAGCTAGGTTCATTTAACAGACTCTCTTATCCAGAGGTAGCTAGGTTCATTTAACAGACTCTCTTATCCAGAGGTAGCTAGGTTCATTTAACAGACTCTCTTATCCAGAGGTAGCTAGGTTCATTTAACAGACTCTCTTATCCAGAGGTAGCTAGGTTCATTTAACAGACTCTCTTATCCAGAGGTAGCTAGGTTCATTTAACAGACTCTCTTATCCAGAGGTAGCTAGGTTCATTTAACAGACTCTCTTATCCAGAGGTAGCTAGGTTCATTTAACAGACTCTCTTATCCAGAGGTAGCTAGGTTCATTTACCAGACTCTCTTAGCCAGAGGTAGCTAGGTTCATTTAACAGACTCTCTTATCCAGAGGTAGCTAGGTTCATTTAACAGACTCTCTTATCCAGAGGTAGCTTGGTTCATTTAAGACTCTCTTATCCAGAGGTAGCTAGGTTAATTTAACAGACTCTCTTATCCAGAGGTAGCTAGGTTCATTTAAGACTCTCTTATCCAGAGGTAGCTAGGTTAATTTAAGACTCTCTTATCCAGAGGTAGCTAGGTTCATTTAAGACTCTCTTATCCAGAGGTAGCTAGGTTCATTTAACAGACTCTCTTATCCAGAGGTAGCTAGGTTCATTTAACAGACTCTCTAATCCAGAGGTAGCTAGGTTCATTTACCAGATACTCTTATCCAGAGGTAGCTAGGTTCATTTAACAGACTCTCTTATCCAGAGGTAGCTAGGTTCATTTAACAGACTCTCTTATCCAGAGGTAGCTAGGTTCATTTAACAGACTCTCTTATCCAGAGGTAGCTAGGTTCATTTAACAGACTCTCTTATCCAGAGGTAGCTAGGTTCATTTAACAGACACTCTTAGCCAGAGGTAGCTAGGTTCATCTAACAGACTCTCTTATCCAGAGGTAGATAGGGTAATTTAAGACTCTCTTATCCAGAGGTAGCTAGGTTAATTTAAGACTCTCTTATCCAGAGGTAACCAGTTTCATCTAACAGACTTTCTTATCCAGAGGTAGCTAGGTTCATTTAAGACTCTCTTATCCAAGATAGCTAGGTTAATTTAACAGACTCTCTTATCCAGAGGTAGCTAGGTTCATTTAACAGACTCTCTTATCCACTTATCCAGAGGTAGCTAGGTTCATTTAAGACTCTCTTATCCAAGATAGCTAGGTTCATTTAACAGACTCTCTTATCCAGAGGTAGCTAGGTTCATTTAACAGACTCTTTTATCCAGAGGTAGCTAGGTTCATTTACCAGACTCTCTTATCCAGAGGTAACTAGGTTCATTTAACAGCCTCTCTTATCCAGAGGTAGCTAGGTTCATTTAAGACTCTCTTATCCAGAGGTAGCTAGGTTCATTTAACAGACTCTCTTATCCAGAGGTAGCTAGGTTCATTTAACAGACTCTCTTATCCAGAGGTAGCTAGGTTCATTTAACAGACTCTCTTATCCAGAGGTAGCTAGGTTCATTTAACAGACTCTCTTATCCAGAGGTAGCTAGGTTCATTTAACAGACACTCTTAGCCAGAGGTAGCTAGGTTCATCTAACAGACTCTCTTATCCAGAGGTAGATAGGGTAATTTAAGACTCTCTTATCCAGAGGTAGCTAGGTTAATTTAAGACTCTCTTATCCAGAGGTAACTAGTTTCATCTAACAGACTTTCTTATCCAGAGGTAGCTAGGTTCATTTAAGACTCTCTTATCCAAGATAGCTAGGTTAATTTAACAGACTCTCTTATCCAGAGGTAGCTAGGTTCATTTAACAGACTCTCTTATCCACTTATCCAGAGGTAGCTAGGTTCATTTAAGACTCTCTTATCCAAGATAGCTAGGTTCATTTAACAGACTCTCTTATCCAGAGGTAGCTAGGTTCATTTAACAGACTCTTTTATCCAGAGGTAGCTAGGTTCATTTACCAGACTCTCTTATCCAGAGGTAACTAGGTTCATTTAACAGCCTCTCTTATCCAGAGGTAGCTAGGTTCATTTAACAGACTCTCTTATCCAGAGGTAGCTAGGTTAATTTAACAGACTCTCTTATCCAGAGGTAGCTAGGTTCATTTAACAGACTCTCTTATCCAGAGGTAGCTAGGTTCATTTACCAGACTCTCTTAGTCAGAGGTAGCTAGGTTCATTTAACAGACTCTCTTATCCAGAGGTAGCTAGGTTCATTTAACAGACTCTCTTATCCAGAGGTAGCTAGGTTCATTTAAGACTCTCTTATCCAGAGGTAGCTAGGTTAATTTAACAGACTCTCTTATCCAGAGGTAGCTAGGTTCATTTAAGACTCTCTTATCCAGAGGTAGCTAGGTTAATTTAAGACTCTCTTATCCAGAGGTAGCTAGGTTCATTTAAGACTCTCTTATCCAGAGGTAGCTAGGTTCATTTAACAGACTCTCTTATCCAGAGGTAGCTAGGTTCATTTAAGACTCTCTTATCCAGAGGTAGCTAGGTTCTTTTAACAGACTCTCTTATCCAGAGGTAGCTAGGTTCATTTACCAGACTCTCTTATCCAGAGGTAGCTAGGTTCATTTAACAGACTCTCTTATCCAGAGGTAGCTAGGTTCATTTAACAGACTCTTTTATCCAGAGGTAGCTAGGTTCATTTACCAGACTCTCTTATCCAGAGGTAACTAGGTTCATTTAACAGCCTCTCTTATCCAGAGGTAGCTAGGTTCATTTAAGACTCTCTTATCCAGAGGTAGCTAGGTTCATTTAACAGACTCTTTTATCCAGAGGTAGCTAGGTTCATTTAACAGACTCTCTAATCCAGAGGTAGCTAGGTTCATTTACCAGATACTCTTATCCAGAGGTAGCTAGGTTCATTTAACAGACTCTCTTATCCAGAGGTAGCTAGGTTCATTTAACAGACTCTCTTATCCAGAGGTAGCTAGGTTCATTTAACAGACTCTCTTATCCAGAGGTAGCTAGGTTCATTTAACAGACTCTCTTATCCAGAGGTAGCTAGGTTCATTTAACAGACACTCTTAGCCAGAGGTAGCTAGGTTCATCTAACAGACTCTCTTATCCAGAGGTAGATAGGGTAATTTAAGACTCTCTTATCCAGAGGTAGCTAGGTTAATTTAAGACTCTCTTATCCAGAGGTAACTAGTTTCATCTAACAGACTTTCTTATCCAGAGGTAGCTAGGTTCATTTAAGACTCTCTTATCCAAGATAGCTAGGTTAATTTAACAGACTCTCTTATCCAGAGGTAGCTAGGTTCATTTAACAGACTCTCTTATCCACTTATCCAGAGGTAGCTAGGTTCATTTAACACTCTCTTATCCAAGATAGCTAGGTTCATTTAACAGACTCTCTTATCCAGAGGTAGCTAGGTTCATTTTACAGTCTCTCTTATCCAGAAGTAGCTAGGTTCATTTAAGACTCTCTTATCCAGAGGTAGCTAGGTTCATTTAACAGACTCTTATCCAGAGGTAGCTAGGTTCATTTAACAGACTCTCTTATCCAGAGGTAGCTAGGTTCATTTAACAGACTCTCTTATCCAGAGGTAGCTAGGTTCATTTAACAGACTCTCTTATCCAGAGGTAGCTAGGTTCATTTACCAGATACTCTTACCTCATGAAACATTTAATTTTTTATAGAATAGGTTTATTCATAGAATGTTTTATATACACTACGCACAGTTGACATAGTATATATAGCTACATATAACAATACACACCTACACACCTACAACACTCACAGTCACATCATTGTGTAGTTGTTGTCCCAGTGTGTTCTTCTCATGTTGGCTGTGAATGACCAGGACATTAAAGGGGGAGAATTCAAAATCAATAGTCATTTCTGAAAATGTATCGAAGTCAGCTGTCTCTCTTGGTGATCCTGCTTTGTGACGTCCCCCACAGGACACGAGGGGAGGGTTGGAATGGCAGCGATCAAACTGAAAGATGACATGGAGTTTGACAGTAAAGCCACGCTGGAGCACGTCAAGACCTCCCTGCCCAGCTACGCTCGACCACGCTTCATACGCATACAGGTGATCCCGTGGAAATAATGTCACCTTTTATTTGTACTCAAAGCCACCGTCTGGGACATGTTGATTCCCTGATCCCAGGTTGTACCTTTTTTAAAGATTTTCTTAAAACACTTAAGATTCATTAAACATATATTTTAATGTAATTTATTTTATTTTAAATATCCCAGAATTCCCTGGCTGTGACTGGAACGTTCAAGCAGATTAAGGTGAAGCTAGCCGAAGAGGGATTCAACCCATCCATGATGCAGGATCGATTATACTACCTGGAGGACAGTAAGGGATACATCCCCATGACACAGGAGATGTACCACTCTATTTCTGATGGAAAGATACACTTATGATTGATTTTATTTTTTTAACAGATTTTGTAACTGTTAATCTCTTATTTTAAAATTAACTGTCAAATTATTCATCTGATGTACATTTTATGACTATAGAAAAACAATGTGAAAATTGAAAACTGTATGGAAACATTTGTAAATAAATAAATATAGATTGATTTTGTAATAAATACAAACAAAACATATTGTATATCTATCTGAGATGTGTGGCTGTGTCACTTTAAATAAATGAAAGACCTCAGAGCTCAGCCATCTCTACACCCTGAAACCACAAAGGTGTTTGTGGGAAACATTTGGTAGGGAGACTACAGGGTCGTATGCATCAGGCACCAAATGGAAGAAAATGGATTGGACCAAGGTGGTCTTGTACAATAAGAAACATTCATTTTCATTTTCCATTGCAAAACATTTTTGCTACGTTGTGCCTAATGAATACGACCCAGGCGCTACCCTTGGCTACAGTAGAGCAGGAAAGTTCTCTAGTGTCTGAGTTATTTGCTCTGAAAAACAAGAACCTAACAGGCTACATGGTAACACACTATATGACTGTACAGACTCCTGTGTCTATGACTGTACAGACTCCTGTTTCTATGACTGTACAGACCAGACTCCTGTCTCTAATGGTAATACACTATATGACTGAACAGACTCCTGTCTCTAATGGTAATACACTATATGACTGTTCAAATGAGAATTTGAATTAGAAAATCATTATTGTTCACCAAATGTAGCGATGAGACAAGATAGTAGCAACTAACAATTGGATACCACGAAATGGAGGAGAAAAAGGGGGTAAAATCCCAACCCCAATTATTTTTTGTTTTTAAATCTTCATGCATACATGTATTTTACGCCATTTTAAAGATACAATTCTCGTTAATCCAGCCACAGTGTCTGTTTTCAAAAAGGATTTACAGCGAAAGCACCACAAACGATTATGTTAGGTCACCACCAACTCACAGATTAACACAGCCATTTTTCCAGCCAAAGAGAGGAGTCACAAAAAGCACAAATAGAGATCAAATTAATCCTCTTTGGGATAGGGGGCAGCATTTTCACTTTGGATGAATTGCGTTCCCAAACTGAACTGCCTCCTACTCTGTCCCAGATGGTAATATATACATATTATTATTACTATTGGATAGAAAACACTCTGAAGTTTCTAAAACTGTTTGAATTATGTCTGTGAGTATAACATAACTCATATGGCAGACAAAAACCTGAGAAGAAATCCAAACAGGAAGTGAGAAATCGATTTTCAAAACAGTGCCAATTGAAATCCATGTTAGTTATGGATGTGCATGTACTTCCTAGGGCTTCCACAAGATGTCACCGTCTTTGGATTCTGGTTTTAGGATTCTACTATAAAGGAAGGGCTCATAGGAGCTCTTTTACTGAGTGGTCTGCAGAAAGCCTCAGTCTCATTACACTCGTTCCAATGCTTTTCTTCAGACAATGAAATTCTCCGGTTGGAACCTAATTGATGATTAATGTTTAAAACTGTGGTGTCTTAACACTTGGTACTTATTTATATAATAAGAAAGACTCTGAATACAAGCAATTGAACTGGAGCTTCACATTTACTCAAACGAGTTAGTACCAGAATAACATAGAACAACACTGCGCATGACCAAGGGTGCTCCATCCTTAAAGGGGACATCAGTAATTAACAGAACATAACATTCCTTCTCTTATACAATCAGAGTTACTTTTACCAAACCACAACTGAAACATTTCCCAGAACTTGTTGTAGTTATTTTGCATCTTTTAATTTGAACTTGAACAGTTTGTTTTTGTTTGTTTGTTTATAAGTCTGTCTGGTGGATGGTGCCTTCGTTCTGGGTAGCGCCTCGGATTGTCTAGAGGCTCCTGAACATCCTCAGTGTGTGCTTGTTCCATTATAGCTTCTGCTATAGCAGCACCTTCATCAACACGTTCCCTTCTTTCAGCCTGGGGTCTCTTTACTGCCCCACCGTCCTCTACAGTTCCCTGTGTGTCACTCTCAGGATCTCTCTGTGCCTGTTCTCTCTCGATTTTTGTGCTGTTTTCCGTGGAATGCATTTGGTTAATGTGACGCCGCCACATTATGTCTGGGCTCACTTGAACCTGGTAAGTTCTGGGTCCCGTTTGTCCATTTCCCTCCTCTTCTGGAGTCTCGCACCATCACTTCCTGTCTTGTTTGGAGATGGCGCTCCCGGCCACCGGAGAGCATCTTGGCTTGTTTGTTCAGCACTTCATTACGCCTGTTTGGCTTCATGATGTCCAGCTGTGTGCGGAGAGGCCTCCCGAACATCAGTCCGGCTGGGCTTTCATTTGTCGTGGCATGTGGGGTGTTTCGGTAGGAGGCCAGGAACTTGGCCAGTTTTGTTTACAAAGTCCCTTCGTCTCGTTTTGCTGCACGGAGTCCTTGCTTTAGGGTTTGCACAAAGCGTTCTGCCAGCCCATTGGTGGCAGGGTGGTACGGAGCTGAGGTTGAGTGTTTGATTCCATTTACTGACATGAATCTTGTAAACTCGTCACTTACAAAAGCTTGCGCGTTGTCACTTACCAGCTGCAGTGGCAAACCGAAGCGTGCAAACGTTGTTCTGAGACACTCTATCGTCTGAGCTAAGGTGGAGGAATCAGTGCAAAACACCTCTGGCCATTTGGAATGGGCATCAACTATAACCAGAAACATGTGCTTTTCAAAGGGACCAGCGTAGTCCACATGAATTCTCTGCCATGGCTCTGCGGGCCATTCCCATGGATGGACTGGGACAGGAGCGGGCATGTGAAGGGTTTCCAAACATCCACTACAGTTCTTCTCCAAATTGTCTATCTGTTGGTCCAGACCTGGACACCAGAAGTGGCTCCTTGCGAGCAGCTTCATTTTGACAATTCCAACATGACCTTCATGTAGTTGCTGCAAAACTAGATGTTGGCATTTCTGGGGTATCATGACTCTCATTCCCCACATCAAACATCCTTGGTACGTTGTTGTAGGTGTACACTTTTGACAAGGTCACATCTTTCCTTGTCTCCTGTTTGATAACTGTGCTTGTGACAGGTAGGGCCTCGAGCTGAGCGGTATGGAACATGTCCACTGCATCCACCCTCCTTTGTCTTTCTCTTGTACACGGCAATCTGCATAATCCATCTGCATTTGTGTGGAGGGATGACGGCTTAAACTCAATGTCATACATATGACTGGCAAGGAACAGGGCGTATCGCTGTAACCTGGCTGCTGTCATTGCCGGAATGCCTTTCTTTGGACTGAAAATGGAAAGCAACGGCTGGTGATCTGTAACCAGTGTGAAACGCTTGCCATATAGGTATGTGTGGAATTTCTTGCCGCCCCACACTAGTGCCAGTGCTTCTTTGTCGATTTGTGAGTAGTTTTTCTCTGCATCATTCAATGTTCGTGACGCGACTGCAACTGGCCTCTCTGACCCATCTTTCAGTGTGTGTGAAAGGACTGCCCCTAATCCACAAGGGGACGCATCACAAGCCAACTTCACTGGCATTTCAGGGTCGTAATGCATCAGGACCTGTTCAGATGTTATGAGCCGTTTTGCCTCCAGAAATGCATTTTCACACTGCTCTGTCCACTGCCATTTCCTATTCTTCTCCAGGAGCTGATTTAGAGGCTGGAGTACTGCTGAAAGGTTTGGGAGGAATCTTCTGTAGTAATTGATCAGTCCCGTGAAAGATCTCACTTCTGTGATATTTTGTGGTCGTGGTGCCTGTACCACTGCCTCGATTTTGTCCTGTGTTTTGTGCAATCCATTGCAGTCAATCTCATGTCCACAGAAGACAATCTTGTCTTTGAAGAACTCACACTTCTGTAAGTTTGCCTGTAGACCATACTCTTTCAGTCTTTTCAGGACCTCTTCCAGGTTAGCCAGGTGCTCTTTGTCGGTGCGTCCTGTTATGATCATGTCATCCAGGATACACTGGGTTCCTGGGATTCCTTGCAAAATCTGGTCAATAGTTTGTTGCCAAATGGCTGGGGCTGATGCAATGCCAAAAACCAGGCGGTTATACCTGTATAGACCTTTGTGTGTGTTTATTGTCAGGTACTGTTTGGAACTCTCTTCAACCGGTAGCTGCAGGTAAGCCTGTTTCAGATCGATTTTACTGAAGTGTTTCCCACCAGCTAGTGCAGCAAAGATGTCATCCAGACATGGTAGGGGGTATTGGTCCACATGCAACATTGAATTCACAGTTACCTTGAAGTCCCCACACATTCTAACAGACCCGTCTTTCTTCACAATAGGAACTATGGGTGTGGCCCATTCGCTTCTGTCCACTTTCGTCAGGATCCCTGTATCCTGCAAGCGATCGATTTCCACTTCCACCTTTGGTCTCAGGGAGTATGGAACAGATCTGGCTTTGCAGAATTTTGGGGTTGCGTCATCTCTTAGTACAAGTTTTGCTGTGAAGCCTTTTACTGTTCCCATCTGATGACTGAAAACTGTGTTGTATTTCTTCCGCAAGTGTTCCAGTGTTTGGTCTGTGCCTTTCTCTTTGGACTGGAATGTGTGGAGCATTTTCAAGTCACACCAATTCAGCTTTATTTTTGAAAGCCATTCCCTGCCAAATAATAGGCGGCCAGTTCCAGGCACCACATACAGCTGTAACTGCTGTGTTTTCCCCCCCATAATGCACTCTGACCTGCAACGCCCCCATTGGGCTCAATCTCTCTCCTGAGTATGTCTTCAGCAACACATTTGTGTTCTTCAGCTTGATAGCCTTAAAGTGCTCATTGTAGACGGTAGTGGAAATTATAGACACTGCAGATCCTGTGTCCAGCTCCATTTTGAGGGGTTTGCCTTCGATATCTGGTGTCACCCATATTATGCTACTGCTGGGAGAAGTCACTGTGTTTAACTCCATTGTACCAATTAATCGTTCATCTGAATCACTGCCACTGTTCTCTGCTAGTGCATTCACAGACCCTTTAATTTTCTCAGTTTTCCTGTTGTGACTGAATTTTGCTTTGCATGCTCTTTGAATGTGCCCCCTTCTACTGCATTTGTGACAAATTTCGTCTTTGAAACGGCAGTCCTCTGCTCTGTGACCATCTCTGTCACACCTGTTGCATTTTTCGGCCACACGGGGGCGCTGTCGACTGCGTGAAAACTTGTGCAGGGAAATTTGTGACAGGTCAGTACTTCTTTTACTTTGCAACTCAAATGCATCTTTAGTCGCGATTTCCATAGCCACAGCAATTTCAACAGCCTTTGCAAACCTGAGCTCTGATTCTGTGAGCAAACATTTTTGAATGTGTTCATGTTTAAGTCCACAAACAAATCTATCCCTTAATGTGTCATTTAGGTTCTCTCCAAACTGGCAATGTTCAGACAGTTTCTTCAACTCTGCTACATATGTACTAACACCCTCCCCCTCATTCTGATCTCTCTTGTGGAAACGAAAACGTTCCGCGATGAGGAGTGGTTTAGGTGATAGGTGATTTTGCAATATCTCCACAATCTCTGTGAATGTTTTATTTGAGGGCTTCAGAGGGGCAGTCAGATCTCTTAGCAAACTGTGTTTTTGGGCCAATTAAACTCAACAACGCTGGTACTCTTTTGTTATCAGTAATGTCGTTTGCAATGAAGTACTGTTCCAGTCGTTCAATGTAAGTTGCCCATTTTTCTTGCGTGTCATCAAACACATCTATTTTCCCGATGCTAGCCATTCTCTTTACCTCCGGCTCCACGGGTCTTTGATCTGCCGCCTCGTTCTCGTCAGCTCTCCCCTCGTCTTTACTGCTTGCTAGCTGTTGTGCTACAGGGTCAAAATCTTCCTCTCTTCCTACGAACTCCATCTGTATTCGTGATGCACACTGCAGGTAATCATCCTCGTCGCCAATGTAGTGTCTTAACACTTAGTACTTATTTATGTAATTAGAAAGACTCTGAATACAAACAATTGAACTGGAGCTTCACATTTACTCAAACGAGTTAGTACCAGAATAACATAGAACAACACTGCGCATGACCAAGGGTGCTCCATCCTTAAAGGGGACATCCGTAATTAACAGAACATAACAAAAACATCCTAAATATGGATTGCATGCATCATTTGACTTGTTTCTACGACCTGTAACGGAACTTTTTGAGTCTTTGTCTGGAGGAATTGTCAGTGCCTCATGAAGATGGATTACTGGGCTGAACATGCTAACAACAAGTGGCTAAATGAGCTTTATGGAACTTTATGGAACAAATCAGTCATTTACTGTCGAACTGGGATTCCTGGGAGTGCCTTCTGATGAAGATATTCAAAGGCAAGTGAATATTTATAGTGTTTTTTGTAGCTTCTGTTGACGCCAAAATGGCGGCCATTTCTTTGGCTATTTTGGGTTCTGAGTGCCATTCTCAGATTATTCTTTTTCCATAAAGTTTTTTTTAAATCTGACACAGTGGTTGTATAGAGGATAAGTTTAATTCCGTGAATAACACTTGCATCTTTTATCAACGTTTATTGTGAGTATTTCTGCAAAATCACCGGATGTTTTGGAATCAAAACATTACTGCACGTAACGCGCCAATGTAAACTGAGATTTTATATACATAACAAGCTCAGTCCGATGACGCTGTGACACACCACTCCAGACCGTGACGGACCCTCCACCTCAAAATGGATCACGCTCCAGAGTACAGGCCTCGGTGTAACGCTCATTCTTTCGACATGAAACCAGAATCCGACCATCACCCCTGGTGAGACAAAACCGCGACTCGTCAGTGAAGAGCACTTTTTGCCAGTCCTATCTGGTCCAGCGACGGTGGGTTTGTGCCCATAGGCGACGTTGTTGCTGGTGATGTCTGGTGAGGACCTGCCTTACAGCAGGCCTACAAGCCCTCAGTCCAGCCTCTCTCAGCCTATTGGGGACAGTCTGAGCACTGACGGAGGGATTGTACATTCCTGGTGTAACTCGGGCAGTTGTTGTTGCCATCCTGTACCTGTCCCGCAGGTGTGATGTTCGGATGTACCGACCCTATGCAGGTGTTGTTACACGTGGTCTGCCACTGTGAGGACGATCAGCTGTCCATCCTGTCTCCCTGTCATAGGCGTCTCACAGTACGGACATTGCAATTTATTGCCCTGGCCACATATGCAGTCCTCATGCCTCCTTGTAGCATGCCTAAGGCACATTCACGCAGATGATTAGGGACCCTGGGCATCTTTCTTTTGGTGTTTTTCAGAGTCAGTAGGAAGGCCTCTGTAGTGTCCTAAGTTTTCATAACTTTGACCTTAATTACAGTGGGGCAAAAAAGTGTTTAGTCAGCCACCAATTGTGCAAGTTCTCCCACTTAAAAAGATGAGAGAGGCCTGTAATTTTCATCATAGGTACACTTCAACTATGACAGACAAAATGAGAAAAAAAATCCAGAAAATCACATTGTGGGGCGGCAGGGTAGCCTAGTGGTTAGAGCGTTGGACTAGTAACCGGAAGGTTGCGAGTTCAAACCCCCGAGCTGACAAGGTACAAATCTGTCGTTCTGCCCCTGAACAGGCAGTTAACCCACTGTTCCCAGGCCGTCATTGAAAATAAGAATTTGTTCTTAACTGACTTGCCTGGTTAAATAAAGGTAAAATAAAAAAAATAAAAAAAATTGTAGGATTTTTAATGAATTTATTTGCAAATTATGGTGGAAAATAAGTATTTGGTCAATAACAAAAGTTTATCTCAATACTTTGTTATATACCCTTTGTTGGCAATGACAGAGGTCAAATGTTTTCTGTATGTCTTCACAAGGTTTTCACACACTGTTGCTGGTATTTTGTCCCATTCCTCCATGCAGATCTCCTCTAGAGCAGTGATGTTTTGGACTTTCAACTCCCTCCAAAGATTTTCTATGGGGGTGAGATCTGGAGACTGGCTAGGCCACTCCAGGACCTTGAAATACTTCTTACGAAGCCACTCCTTCGTTGCCCGGGCGATGTGTTTGGGATCATTGTCATGCTGAAAGACCCAGCCACGTTTCATCTTCAATGCCCTTGCTGATGGAAGGAGGTTTTCACTCAAAATCTCACGATACGTCCGTGGGGCGATGCACAATTGGCCTAGCGTCGCCCGGGTTAGGGAGGGCTTGGTCGGTAGGGGTGTCCTTGTCTCATCGCGCACCAGCGACTCCTGTGGCGGGCTGGGCGCAGTGTGCGCTAGCCAAGGTGGCCAGGTGCACGGTGTTTCCTCCGGCGCATTGGTGCGGCTGACTTCCGGGTTGGATGTGTGCTGTGTTAAGAAGCAGTGCGGCTTGGTTGGGTTGTGTATCGGAGGACGCACAACTTTCAACCTTCGTCTCTCCCGAGCCCGTACGGGAGTTGTAGCGATGAGACAAGATAGTAGGTACTACAGCAATTGGATACCACGAAATTGGGGAGAAAAAGGGGGTAAAATAATAAAAGAAAAAGTCAAATAAAATAAATAAATCTCATGATACATGGCCCCATTCATTCTTTCCTTTACACTGATCAGTCGTCCTGGTCCCTTTGCAGAAAAACAGCCCCAAAGCATGATGTTTCCACCCCCATGCTTCACAGTAGGTATGGTGTTCTTTGGATGCAACTCAGCATCCTGCAAACACGACAGGTTGAGTTTTTACCAAAAAGTTATATTTTGGTTTCATCTGACCACATGACATTCTCCCAATCTTCTTCTGGATCATCCAAATGCTCTCTAGCAAACTTCAGACAGGCCTGGACATGTACTGGCTTAAGCAGGGGGACACGTCTGGCACTGCAGGATTTGAGTCCCTGGCGGCATAGTGTGTTACTGATGGTAGGCTTTGTTACTTTGGTCCCAGCTCTCTGCAGGTCATTCACTAGGTCCCCAATGTGGTTCTGGGATTTTTGCTCACCGTTCTTGTGATCATTTTGACCCCACGGGGTGAGATCTTGCGTGGAGCCCCAGATCGAGGGAGATTATCAGTGGTCTTGTATGTCTTCCATTTCCTAATAATTGCTCCCACAGTTGATTTCTTCAAACCAAGCTGCTTACCTATTGCAGATTCAGTCTTCCCAGCCTGGTGCAGGTCTACCATTTTGTTTCTGGTATCCTTTGACAGCTCTTTGGTCTTGGCCATAGTGGAGTTTGGAGTGTGACTGTTTGAGGTTGTGGACAGGTGTCTTTTATACTGATAACAAGTTCAAACAGGTGCCATTAATACAGGTAACGAGTGGAGGACAGAGGAGCCTCTTAAAGATGAAGTTACAGGTCTGTGAGAGCCAGAAATCTTACTTGTTTGTAGGTGACCAAATACTTATTTTCCACCATAATTTGAAAATAAATTCATTAAAAATCCTACAATTTTTTTTTTCATTTTGTCTGTCATAGTTGAAGTGTACCTATGATGAAAATTACAGGCCACTCTCATCTTTTTAAGTGGGAGAGCTTGCACAATTGGTGGCTGACTAAATACTTTTTTGCCCCACTGTATAACATGATGTCCTATGAGTGTCATCTGATGAAGATAATCAAAGGTTAGTGAATCATTTTATCTATATTTCTGCTTTTTGTAACTCCTATCGTTGGCTGAAAAAATGGCTGTGTGTGTTTGTGACTTGGCTCTCACCTAACATAATCATATGTTGTGCTTTCGCTCTGAATAATTTTTGAAATCGGACACCATGGGTAGATTAACAAGATGTTTATCTTACAATTGCTGTATTGGACTTGTTAATGTGTGAAAGTTACATATATTTAAAAAAATTGTATTTTTGAATTTTGCGCACTGCCTTTTCAGTGGAATGTTGTGGGTGTTCCGCTAGCGGAACCCCTGGGCGAGAAAGGTTCATCACTAACCTTTGATCTTCATCAGATGACACTCATATGACTTCATGTTACACAATACATGTATGTTTTGTTCGATAAAGTGCATATTTATGTAACGCTCGTCTGAAGAAGAGGACCAAAGCGCAGCGTGGTACGTGTTCATGATAATTTATTCCAACTGAACACTGAAACAAAATAACGAAGTAGAACAAAATGAAACAGTTCTGTCTGGTGCAGACACAAAACAGAAAACAACTACCCACAAACCCAGATGGGGAAAAGGCTACCTAAGTATGATTCTCAATCAGAGACAACGATAGACAGCTGCCTCTGATTGAGAACCACACCCGGCCAAACACAAAGAAATAGAAAATATAGAAATAAAGAAACTAGAATGCCCACCCTAGTCACACCCTGGCCTAACCGAAATAGAGAATAAAAGTCTCTCTATTGCCAGGGCGTGACAATTTATATAAAAAAATCTCATTTTACATTGGCGCGTTACGTTCAGTAGTTCTAAAACATGCGGTGATTGTGCAGAGAGCCACATCTATTTACAGAAATACTCATCATAAATGTTGATGAAAATACAAGTGTTACACATGGAATTAGAGATATACTTCTCCTTAATGCAACCGCTGTGTCAGATTTCATTTTTTTTAACGGAAAAAGCAAACCCTGCAATAATCTGTGTACAGCGTTCAGACAACAAAGCAGCCAAAAAGATATCCGCCATATTGTTTAGTCAACATTAGTCAGAAATAGCATTATAAATATTCACTTACCTTTGATGATCTTCATCATAATGCACTCCCAGGAATCCCAGTTCCACGATAAATGTTTGATTTGTTCGATAATGTCCATCATCATGTCCAAATAGCTTCTTTTGTTAGCGCGTTTCTTAAACAAATCCAACGCGCATTCAGTTCCAGCCGAACGTCGGACGGAAAGTTCAAAAAGTGATATTACAGCTCGTAAAAACGTGTCAAACTAAGTATAGAATCAATCTTTAGGATGTTTTTATCATAAATGTTCAATAATGTTCCAACTGGAGAATTCCTATGTCTGTAGAAAAGCAATGGAACGAGAGAGAACTCTCTCGTGACCGCACCTCAGAGCCTGTGGCACTCTGCCAGACACCTGGCTCAATCAGCTCTCATTCGCCCCCTCTTCACAGTAGAAGCCTGAAACAACGTTCTAAACACTTGACATCTAGTGGAAGCATTAGGAAGTGCAATATGACCCCATTTACACTGTATATTGGAATGGCAAAGAGTTGAAAACTACAAACCTTAGATTTCCCACTTCCTGGGTGGATTATTCTCAGGTTTTCGCCTGCCATATGAGTTCTGTTATACTCACAGACATCATTCAAACAGTTTTAGAAACTTCAGAGTGTTTTCTATCCAATACTACTAATAATATGCATATATTAGCATCTGGGACAGAGTAGCAGGCAGTTTACTCTGGGCACCTTATTCATCCAAGCTACTCAATACTGCCCACCTGTCAACAAGAAGTTAAAGTAGATTCAACATTTTTTTGCTTTTGTTTCAACCTACGTGTTGAAAAACGCTATGTGGGAGCATATCGGGGTGCGTGGACTCTTTTTGTGGTTATGAGATCAGGGGGTTATCTGGATCAAAAATGAACTTAAGTGCTGGACGTGACCGGGAGCGCTATCAGCCCGTCGGCTTGGCTGCATTTTGGAGACAATTTTAGAGGCCCCCATCTTGGTGATGTTGTTACGGTTTTCCTGAGTGGAAGGAGAGGCAGACCAAAATGCAGCGTGGTTTCTATTCATGGTTTTTTAATGAAGAAAACTATACCTGAATAAACTAACAAAACAATAACCGTGCGAAAACCTAAACAGCCTATCTGGTGACAACAAACACAAAGACAGGAACAATCACTCAACGAAACGAAACACTCAAAGAATATGGCTGCCTAAATATGGTTCCCAATCAGAGACAACTGCCTCTGATTGAGAACCACTCCAGACAGCCATAGACTTACCTAGAAAACCCCACTAAGCCACAATCCCAATACGTACGAAAAAACCCCAAGACAAAACACACCACATACAAAACCCATGTCACACCCTGGCCTGACCAAATTAATAAAGAAAACACAAAATACTAGGACCAGGGCGTGACAGATGTAGAGAAATATTTGCATTTTGAAGGCAATTTCTGAACCACAGTAACTACTCTCATCACTGCCAGAAAACTGCAATTCCTGTCCAGCCTGTATTAGTCAGTAATGACTGTTACCTGGTATCCAGTCCAGCCTGTTTGAGTCCAGTAATAACTGTTATCTGGTATCCAGTCCAGCCTGTTTTAGTCAGTAATAACTGTTATCTGGTTTCCAGTCCAACCTGTTTAGTCAGTAATAACTGTTACCTGTTGTCCAGTCCAGCCTGTTTCAGTCAGTAATGACTGTTACCTGGTATCCAGGCCAGCCTGTTTTAGTCAGTAATAACTGTTATCTGGTATCCAGGCCAGCCTGTTTCAGTCATTAATGACTTATCTGGTATCCAGTCCAGCCTGTTTTAGTTAGTAATAACTGTTATCTGGTATCCAGTCCAGCCTGTTTTAGTCAGTAATAACTGTTATCTGGTTTCCAGTCCAACCTGTTTAGTCAGTAATAACTGTTACCTGTTGTCCAGTCCAGCCTGTTTCAGTCAGTAATGACTGTTCCCTGGTATCCAGGCCAGCCTGTTTTAGTCAGTAATAACTGTTATCTGGTATCCAGGCCAGCCTGTTTCAGTCATTAATGACTTATCTGGTATCCAGTCCAGCCTGTTTTAGTTAGTAATAACTGTTATCTGGTATCCAGTCCAGCCTGTTTTAGTCAGTAATAACTGTTATCTGGTATCCAGTCCAGCCTGTTTTAGTCAGTAATAACTGTTATCGGGTATCCAGTCCAGCCTGTTTTAGTCAGTAATAACTGTTATCTGGTATCCAGTCCAACCTGTTTTAGTCAGTAATAACTGATATCTGGTATCCAGTCCAGCCTGTTTTAGTCAGTAATAACTGTTACTTGGTATCCAGTCCAACCTGTTTTAGTCAGTAATAACTGTTACCTGTTGTCCAGTCCAGCCTGTTTCAGTCAGTAATAACTGTTATCTGGTGTCCAGTCCAGCCTGTTTTAGTCAGTAATAACTGTTACCTGGTATCCAGTCCAGCCTGTTTTAGTCAGTAATAACTGTTATCTGGTATCCAGTCCAGCCTGTTTCAGTCAGTAATAACTGTTATCTGGTATCCAGTCCAGCCTGTTTGAGTCAGTAATAACTGTTATCTGGTATCCAGTCCAGCCTGTTTTAGTCAGTAATGACTGTTATCTGGTATCCAGTCCAGCCTGTTTTAGTCTGTAATAACTGTTATCTGGTTTCCAGACAGTTCTAAGAGCATCCCAATATTACACCCCATTTCCTATAGTGAACTACTTTTGACTAGAGCCCTATGAACCCTTGTGAAAAGGAGTTCACTATCACATAGGGAATAGGGTGCCATTTGGGGGAAAGCTACCTCTGCAGTCCTTGACTGGGGACCTCATTCCTCCAAATCAAAGTTTATTTGTCACATGCGCTAAATACAACAGGTCACAGTGAAATGCTACTTACAGGCTCTAACCAAGTGCGAAAAAAGGTGTGTATAGTTAAGTAAAGAAATAAAACAACAGTAAAAAGACATTTGAAAATAAGAGTAGCAAGGCTATATACAGACACCGGTTAGTCAGGCTTATTGCGGTGGAATGTACATGTAGGCATGGTTAAAGTGACTATGCATATATGATGAACAGAGAGTAGCAGTAGCGTAAAAAAGAGGGGTTGGCGGGTGGTGGGACACAATGCAGATAGCCCGGTTAGCCAATTGGCGGGAGCACTGGTTGGTCGGGCAAATTGAGGTAGTATGCACATTAATGTATAGTTAAAGTGACTATGTATATATGATAAACAGATAGTAGCAGCAGCTTAAAAGAGGGGTTGGGGGGGGGTGGCACACAATGCAGATAGTCCGGGTAACCATTTGGTTACCTGTTCAGGAGTCTTATGGCTTGGGGGTAAAAACGGTTGAGAAGCCTTTTTGTCCTAGACTTGGCACTCCGGTACCGCTTGCCATGCGGTAGTAGAGAGAACAGTCTATGACTGGGGTGGCTGGGGTCGTTACAATTTTACGGCCTTCCTCTGGCACCTTCTGGTGTAGAGGTCCTGGATGGGCCGTACGCACTACTGGGCAGTACACACTACTGGGCCGTACGCACTACCCTCTGAAGTGCCTTGCGGTTGGAGGCCGAGCAATTGCCGTACCAGGCAGTGATGCAACCGGTCAGGATGCTCTCGATGCAGCTGTAGAACATTTTGAGGATCTCAGCACCCATGCCAAATCTTTTTAGTTTCCTGAGGGGGAATAGACTTTGTCGTGCCCTCTTCACGACTGTCTTGGTGTGTTTGGATTATTCTAGTTTGTTGTTGATGTGGCACCAAGGAACTTGAAGCTCTCAACCTGCTCCACTACAGCCCCGTCGATGAGAATGGGGGCGTGCTCGGTGCTCCTTTTCCTGTAGTCCACAATCATCTCCTTACTCTTGGTTACGTTGAGGGATAGGTTGCTATTCTGGCACCACCCGGGCCAGGTCTCTGACCTCCTCCCTGTAGGCTGTCTCGTCGTTGTCGGTGATCAGGCAGGGAGTACAGGAGGGGACTGAGCACGCACCCCTGGGGAGCTCCAGTGTTGAGGATCAGCGTGGCAGATGTGTTGCTACCTACCCTCACCACCTGGGGGTGGCCTGTTAGGAAGTCCAGGATTCAGTTGCAGAGGGAGGTGTTTATTCACAGGTTCCTTAGCTTAGTGATTAGCTTTGAGGGTACTATGGTGTTGAACGCTGAGCTGTAGTCAATGAATAGCATTCTCACATAGATGTTCCTTTTGTCCAGGTGGGAAAGGGCAGTGTGGAGTGCAATAGAGATTGCATAAAAAGTGGATCTGTTTGGGCGGTATGCAAATTGGAGTGGGTCTAGGGTTTCTGGGATAATGTATGTTGATGTGAGCCATTACCAGCCTTTCATGGCTATGGATGTGAGTGCTACGGGTCTGTAGTCATTTAGGCAGGTTGCCTTTGTGTTCTTGGGCACAGGGACTATGGTGGTCTGCTTGAAACATGTTGGTATTACAGACTCAATCAGGGACATGTTGAAAATGTCAGTGAAGACACCTGCCAGTTGGTCAGCACATGCCCGGAGCACACGTCCTGGTAATCCGTCTGGCCCCGCAGCCTTGTGTATGTTGACCTGTTTAAAGGTCTTACTCACGTCAGCTACGGAGAGCGTGATCACACAGTCGTCCGGAACAGCTGACGCTCTCATGCATGCCTCAGTGTTACTTGCCTCTAAGCATAGAAGTGATTTAGCTCGTCTGGTAGGTTCGTGTCACTGGGCAGATTGAGGCTATGCTTCCCTTTGTAGTCTGTAATAGTTTGTAATCCCTGCCACACCCGACGAGCGTCAGAGCCGGTGTAGTATGATTTAATCTTAGCCCTCCAGTTAGTGTTTCTGAGCAGTCCTCGACTGGGGGCCTCATTCCTCCAGTTGGGGTTTATGAGCAGTCCTCGACTGGAGGCCTCATTCCTCCATTTGGGGTTTCTGAGCAGTCCTCGACTGGGGGCCTCATTCCTCCAGTTGGAGTTTCTGAGTGGTCCTCAACCAGGGGGCCTCATTCCTCCAGTTGGAGTTTCTGAACAGTCCTCGACTGGGGGCCTCATTCCTCCAGTTGGGGTTTCTGAGCAGTCCTCGACTGGAGGCCTCATTCCTCCAGTTGGAGTTTCTCAGCAACAGCACAGCAACAACTGGCTGGATGATAACGGTTTGATTATTGAGTAGGGCTGCATCCCAAATGTGACCCTTTTCCCTATACACGTATAGTGCACTACATTCGATCAGAGCCCTAAGGGCCAGATAGTAAAATGTAGTTCACTATACAGGAAGTAGGACCCTGGTCAAAAGTATTTCACAAAACAGGAAGTAGGACCCTGGTCAAAAGTAGTTCCCTATACAGGAAGTAGGACCCTGGTCAAAAGTAGTTCACTATACAGGAAGTAGGACCCCTGACAAAAGTAGTTCACTATACAGGAAGTAGGACCCCTGTCAAAAGTAGTTCACTATACAGGAAGTAGGACCCCTGTCAAAAGTAGTTCACTATACAGGAAGTAGGACCCCTGTCAAAAGTAGTTCACTATACAGGAAGTAGGACCCTGGTCAAAAGTATTTCACAAAACAGGAAGTAGGACCCTGGTCAAAAGTAGTTCCCTATACAGGAAGTAGGACCCTGGTCAAAAGTAGTTCACTATACAGGAAGTAGGACCCCTGTCAAAAGTAGTTCACTATACAGGAAGTAGGACCCCTGTCAAAAGTAGTTCACTATACAGGAAGTAGGACCCCTGTCAAAAGTAGTTCACTATACAGGAAGTAGGACCCCTGTCAAAAGTAGTTCACTATACAGGAAGTAGGACCCTGGTCAAAAGTAGTTCACTATACAGGAAGTAGGACCCTGGTTAAAAGTAGTTCACTATACAGGAAGTAGGACCCTGGTCAAAAGTAGTTCCCTATACAGGAAGTAGGACCCTGGTCAAAAGTAGTTCCCTATACAGGAAGTAGGACCCTGGTCAAAAGTAGTTCACTATACAGGAAGTAGGACCCTGGTCAAAAGTACATACTGTAGCTACCTGTGTTATCTGTCTGCAACAGAGAGCAGATTTTACATCTATATAGACTAGGTAGAGCCTACACCTTGACCAGGGGTCAGAGAGCAGATATTCCATCTATATAGACTAGGTATAGCCTACACCTTGTCCAGGGGTCAGAGAGCAGATATTCCATCTATATAGACTAGGTAGAGCCTACACCTTGACCAGGGGTCAGAGAGCAGATATTCCATCTATATAGACTAGGTAGAGCCTACACCTTGTCCAGGGGTCAGAGAGCAGATATTCCATCTATATAGACTAGGTAGAGCCTACACCTTGTCCAGGGGTCAGAGAGCAGATATTCCATCTATATAGACTAGGTAGAGCCTACACCTTGTCCAGGGGTCAGAGAGCAGATATTCCATCTATATAGACTAGGTAGAGCCTACACCTTGTCCAGGGGTCAGAGAGCAGATATTCCATCTATATAGACTAGGTAGAGCCTACACCTTGTCCAGGGGTCAGAGAGCAGATATTCCATCTATATAGACTAGGTAGAGCCTACACCTTGTCCAGGGGTCAGAGAGCAGATATTCCATCTATATAGACTAGGTAGAGCCTACACCTTGACCAGGGGTCAGAGAGCAGATATTCCATCTATATAGACTAGGTAGAGCCTACACCTTGTCCAGGGGTCAGAGAGCAGATATTCCATCTATATAGACTAGGTAGAGCCTACACCTTGACCAGGGGTCAGAGAGCAGATATTCCATCTATATAGACTAGGTAGAGCCTACACCTTGTCCAGGGGTCAGAGAGCAGATATTCCATCTATATAGACTAGGTAGAGCCTACACCTTGTCCAGGGGTCAGAGAGCAGATATTCCATCTATATAGACTAGGTAGAGCCTACACCTTGTCCAGGGGTCAGAGAGCAGATATTCCATCTATATAGACTAGGTAGAGCCTACACCTTGTCCAGGGGTCAGAGAGCAGATATTCCATCTATATAGACTAGGTAGAGCCTACACCTTGACCAGGGGTCAGAGAGCAGATATTCCATCTATATAGACTAGGTAGAGCCTACACCTTGTCCAGGGGTCAGAGAGCAGATATTCCATCTATATAGACTAGGTAGAGCCTACACCTTGTCCAGGGGTCAGAGAGCAGATATTCCATCTATATAGACTAGGTAGAGCCTACACCTTGTCCAGGGGTCAGAGAGCAGATATTCCATCTATGTAGACTAGGTAGAGCCTACACCTTGACCAGGGGTCAGAGAGCAGATATTCCATCTATGTAGACTAGGTAGAGCCTACACCTTGTCCAGGGGTCAGAGAGCAGATATTCCATCTATATAGACTAGGTAGAGCCTACACCTTGTCCAGGGGTCAGAGAGCAGATATTCCATCTATGTAGACTAGGTAGAGCCTACACCTTGTCCAGGGGTCAGAGAGCAGATATTCCATCTATATAGACTAGGTAGAGCCTACACCTTGTCCAGGGGTCAGAGAGCAGATATTCCATCTATATAGACTAGGTAGAGCCTACACCTTGTCCAGGGGTCAGAGAGCAGATATTCATCTATATAGACTAGGTAGAGCCTACACCTTGTCCAGGGGTCAGAGAGCAGATATTCCATCTATATAGACTAGGTAGAGCCTACACCTTGTCCAGGGGTCAGAGAGCAGATATTCCATCTATATAGACTAGGTAGAGCCTACACCTTGTCCAGGGGTCAGAGAGCAGATATTCCATCTATATAGACTAGGTAGAGCCTACACCTTGACCAGGGGTCAGAGAGCAGATATTCCATTTATATAGACTAGGTAGAGCCTACACCTTGTCCAGGGGTCAGAGAGCAGATATTCCATCTATATAGACTAGGTAGAGCCTACACCTTGTCCAGGGGTCAGAGAGCAGATATTCCATCTATATAGACTAGGTAGAGCCTACACCTTGACCAGGGGTCAGGGCAATGATATTGGCTGTATACCACCCTCAAATTCATATCTGGGCATCGAAGACAGTTCCACTGCTTTAAAAAAAATCTATTGTTCATATCCGTGATTATTTTAGACCTGGGACACCAGGTGGGTGCAATGAATGATCAGGTGGAACAGAAAAGCACCAGTAGTCTGGCCCTGGTGCAGTTGAATACCCCTGGTAGAAGACAGGGGTCAACAATGAAACCCTTTTACACAAATAGGAAATAAAATAATGAAAACTGATATGTTGGTTGATGTATTCATGAAGCCATGGTCTAATGTAAAACCCACAGCCATAAACACAGAGACAGTGATTGAACAAATGTTGCTGAGATTTATTACAATGTAATAAAAACGGATGTTTGAGCCTTCTGACTCTCCCAACAGGACCGGCATGTAGCCTGCCTATGCTGTTACAGCCCCACAGGCCATAACACAATAAAAATGTCTACTCTCAAACAAGGAGAAATGATATAGATCTATGGATAGAGGTCAACAGGGGTAAACTGGGACCAGAAATCAGCTCCGGCATTTCTAACATAGGGCCATATTTTCCATTTTCTCCTCCAGCCCCCCCCCCCCCCCACCATTATTATCCAGAACATTTTCCTTGTGACCCGAAAAATAAAGTTAGACTGGCCCAATAGGCAAAGCATGCCAGATGGCCAGTCTGCCCATGGAGGTCAATGCCCTAGAGGTGTCTGTCTGTAACATGTCACTGCCATGGTCATAATTAGAAGAATAGAATATACTACTACTTCCTTACTTTATATTCTTCGCAACGCCATTGGCTGTTGGGGATTTCACGCCTACATGCGTCCAAAGGTCGTGGAGAGTTGTGGACTGGAGGTGTTGCAATAACCTGTTACTTTCTTAAATAGCACGGCCTAGAAGGAGACACATTTTATTGACAATCACAAAGAAGTAGACTTTAACTTTCAATATGTACGTGTTATTATATACCATATTGGCAGGATTGGCTATACTGCCACTCTTCCTTTATCTCAGAAATCCTTATTTTACGCAGGACCTGCGCTACACAGTAACTTGCATCTTACTCGGGTTACGAATTAACAGAATCAAGAGGAGCAAACCGTTCTACAGCATGCTGGACTGTTTTCTCGATAAGGTCAAAAAACACCCCAACAAACAGTTTATTGTATTCGAGAAGAGTTCGTATACATACCGGGATGTTGACAAGCAGAGCAACAAGTTGGCCCGGGCGCTCTCACAGCACGCCAGCGTGAAGGAAGGGGACACTGTCGCCCTCTTCATGGGTAACGAGCCCATGTATGTGTTTATCTGGCTGGCCCTGGCTAAACTTGGATGTAGAGCCGCTCTGCTCAACTACAACATCAGGTCCAAGTCCTTATTGCACTGTTTCACCTGCTGTGGAACCAACGTGCTCCTGGCTGCTTCAGGTAAGTCCAGCCCACTTACCTTGGTGTTTCCGTTTACAATATCATTGTTATACAGCTATTTTGAATAATAATTAATATATCTATAATAACTAGTGTAGAGAACTATGGTGTCTAGATCGGCAGGTAGCCTAGTGGTTAGAGCGTTGGGCCAGTAACCGAGATGTAGCCTAGTGGTTAGAGCGTTGGGCCAGTAACTGAAAGGTAGCCTAGTGGTTAGAGCGTTGGGCCAGTAACCGATATGTAGGCTAGTGGTTAGAGCGTTGGGCCAGTAACCGATATGTAGCCTAGTGGTTAGAGCGTTGGGCCAGTAACCGATATGTAGCCTAGTGGTTAGAGCGTTGGGCCAGTAACTGAAAGGTAGCCTAGTGGTTAGAGCGTTGGGCCAGTAACCGATATGTAGGCTAGTGGTTAGAGCGTTGGGCCAGTAACCGATATGTAGGCTAGTGGTTAGAGCGTTGGGCCAGTAACCAATATGTAGGCTAGTGGTTAGAGAGTTGGGCCAGTAACCGATATGTAGCCTAGTGGTTAGAGCGTTGGGCCAGTAACTGAAAGGTAGCCTAGTGGTTAGAGCGTTGGGCCAGTAACCGATATGTAGGCTAGTGGTTAGAGAGTTGGGCCAGTAACCGATATGTAGCCTAGTGGTTAGAGCGTTGGGCCAGTAACTGAAAGGTAGCCTAGTGGTTAGAGCGTTGGGCCAGTAACCGATATGTAGCCTAGTGGTTAGAGCGTTGGGCCAGTAACTGAAAGGTAGCCTAGTGGTTAGAGCGTTGGGCCAGTAACCGATATGTAGGCTAGTGGTTAGAGAGTTGGGCCAGTAACCGATATGTAGCCTTGTGGTTAGAGCGTTGGGCCAGTAACCGATATGTAGCCTAGTGGTTAGAGCGTTGGGCCAGTAACCGAAAGGTTGCTAGATCGAATTCCCGAATTTACAAGGTAAAAACCTGTAGTTCTGCTCCTGAGCAAGGCAGTTAACCCACTGTTCCCTGGATGCTGAAAACGTGGATGTTGATTATATCAGCCCCCACACCTCTGATTCAGAGGGGTTGGGTTAAATGTGGAAGTTCAATGCATTCAGTTGTACAACTGACTAGGTATCCTCCTTTCCCTCTATGCAGCTAGTGGGAGGCAGTGCTAGTAGTGCACAGGCCAGAATTAATAGGATTCTGTCTCATGCTTGCTCTGTCTGTTTCCCTCACTCTCTCCTCCCCCAGAGTTGCGTGGAGCGGTAGAGGAGGTTCTCCCCACCCTGAGGGAGCAGAGTGTAAGTGTGTTTGTGCTGGGTGAGGAGGAGGAGAAGTGTGTGACGGAGGGAGTGAATACTCTGAGCAGCAGCAGGATACACCAGGCCTCAGATCAACCTCTGGACCCACAGCTCAGGTCAAAGGTCACCTTAAAGAGCCCTGCCCTCTACATCTATACGTCAGGAACTACAGGTAAGCTGGGCCAAACCAAGCTGGACTGGACTGGCCTGGTTATGCATCCAGCATAGTTGCAGGAAGTCTGCTAGAAAGAACAATGTGAGAAATAAAATGTCCAGACCAGTACAGTATGACTCTGGTCAGCCCTGTAGTGTGAATTAGACATAATACTACTGATGTCCAGATCAGTATGACTCTGGTTGGCCCTGTAGTGTGAATTAAATAGAATACTACTGATGTCCAGACCAGTATGACTCTGGTTGGCCCTGTAGTGTGAATTAAATAGAATACTACTGATGTTTATGGCAGACAGGTAAATATTTTTAGATTACACAACTCTGATTGGTCAAAAATATAAGGTACCATTTGAGATTTTCATCAGCCTTGATTCTCTGTTTCCTCCCCTTCCTGTTGTCTCGTCCTCAGGTCTGCCGAAGGCTGCGGTGATCACACATGAGAGGCTGTACATGGCCTCCTCAATGCAGGCCATCTCAGGTGTGGTCTCTGATGATGTCATCTACATCTACCTGCCTCTCTACCACACCGCCGGCTTCATAATGGGTTTGACTGGAGCCATAGAGAGAGGTACACTACTGTACTGTATGGCACAGTTGGTGAGAGTGTTGTTCTCCCAGTCGCCAGGTCGTGGGTTCAATTCCTGAATGGATAACATAGTAGTGCAGTATATGGGAGAAAGATATGAAGAGGTGTGAAGAACTGAACTAGTTCAGAACTTCTTAAGAACTGGTTCAGAACGTCTTTAGATCTGGTTCAGAACTGGTTCAGAACTTCTCTAGATCTGGTTCAGAACTTCTTTAGATCTGGTTCAGAACTTCTCTATATCTGGTTCAGATCTGGTTCAGAACTTCTTTAGATCTGGTTCAGAACTAGTTCAGAACTTCTTAAAAACTGGTTCAGAACTTCTTTAGATCTGATTCAGAACTGGTTCAGAACTTCTCTAGATCTGGTTCAGAACTGGTTCAGATCTTCTTTAGATCTGGTTCAGAACTGGTTCAGAACTAGTTCAGAACTTCTTAAAAACTGGTTCAGAACTTCTTTAGATCTGGTTCAGAACTGGTTCAGAACAGGTTCAGAACTTCTTTAGATCTGGTTCAGAACTGGTTCAGAACTAGTTCAGAACTTCTTAAACTGGTTCAGAATTTCTTTAGATCTGGTTCAGAACTGGTTCAGAACAGGTTCAGAACTTCTTTAGATCTGGTTCAGAACTGGTTCAGAACTAGTTCAGAACTTCTTAAAAACTGGTTCAGAACTTCTTTAGATCTGGTTCAGAACTGGTTCAGAACAGGTTCAGAACTTCTTTAGATCTGGTTCAGAACTGGTTCAGAACTAGTTCAGAACTTCTTAAAAACTGGTTCAGAACTTCTTTAGATCTGGTTCAGAACTGGTTCAGAACTTCTCTAGATCTGGTTCAGAACTGGTTCAGAACTGGTTCAGATCTTCTTTAGATCTGGTTCAGAACTGGTTCAGAACTTCTCTAGATCTGGTTCAGAACTGCTTCAGAACTGGTTCCATGCCATCTCTAGCAATTACAATGACTACATTCAAATGGAATGCAAATGGAGAGAGAAAAACATAATAATTGAAATTATCTGTAAAAATCACTCCTGACTTGGCACTGATGATGAAGATATAAAATGCAAATGTCTCTGACTACACGTTCCATGTTATTTGAGGGCCGTCATGTGTAATAACGTTGTTATGATGTTGACCAGGGTTTACTAAGGGTTGTTTAATGGAGTGTCTCTTTACTCTGGGCATTGGAGTAGAGGTGACTTGGCTCTGAGGTGACTTCTAGTACTTCCAGTTCCAAAGTTCCTGAGTGCATTCAAAATGGCATCCTATTCCCTTTATCGTGCACTACTTTTGTTTTTTTGACCAGGGTCTATATGGCTCTGGTCAAAAGTAGTGCACTATAAAGGGAATAGGGTTACATTAGAGACACAGAGTTCCAAGCTGTTTATGTCAATAATGACCTTAGACTCTCAAATCAACCAGGAAAAACTCCTAGGCCTTAGTGGTGCTGTAGCCTTTAACTAGGGCCCAGAGTTATTCCTTCCTGGTCCAGTCTCATGGTCAGGAACAACTCCTGGCCCTAACCAGAACCATTCAGAGGCGACTGCTTTAGTCAGTTTGTTCGTTAGTTAGTTAGTAAGGTAATAATTTAGTCAGTTAGTGAGTTAGATAGTAAGGTAATAATTTAGTCAGTCAGTGAGTTAGTTTGTTAGGTAATAATTTAGTCAGTCAGTGAGTTAGTTTGTTAGGTAATAATTTAGTCAGTCAGTGACTTAGTTAGTTAGTTAGGTTATCATCTAGTCAGTCAGTTAATTAGTTAGGTAATCATTTAGTCAGTCAGTAAGTTAGTTTGTTAGGTAATCATTTAGTTAGTCAGTTAGTTTGTTAGTTAGTTAGGTAATCATCTAGTCAGTCAGTTAATTAGTTAGGTAATCATTTAGTCAATCTGTGAGTTAGTTGGGTAATCATTTAGTCTGTCAGTGAGTTAGCTAGTGAGTTAGTTAATCATTTAGCCAGGCAGTGAGTTAGCTAGTTAGTTAGGTGATTATTTTGTCAGTCAGTTCGTTAGTTTGTTAGGTAATCATTTAGTCACTTAGTGATTTAGTTTGTTAGGTAATCATTTAGTCAGTCAGTGAGTTAGTTTGTTAGGTAATCATTTAGCCAGTCAGTGAGTTAGTTAGTTAGGTAATCATTTAGCCAGTCAGTGAGTTAGTTAGTTAGTTAGGTAATCATTTAGTCAGTAAGTTATTTAGGTAATCATTTTGTCAGCAAGTCTGTTAGTTTGTTAGGAAATAATTTAGTCAGTTAGTGAGTTAGTTTGTTAGGCAATCATTTAGTCAGTTAGTGAGTTAGTTAGTTAGGTAATCATTTAGTCAGTTAGTGAATTTGTTAGGTAATCATTTAGTCAGTCAGTTAGTTAGTTAGTTAGGTAATCATTTAGTCAGTTAGTGAGTTAGTTAGGTAATCATTTAGTCAGTCAGTTAGTTAGTTAGTTAGGTAATCATTTAGTCAGTTAGTGAGTTAGTTAGGTAATCATTTAGTCAGTCAGTTAGTTAGTTAGTTAGGTAATCATTTAGTCAGTCAGTTAGTTAGTTAGTTAGGTAATCATTTAGTCAGTCAGTTAGTTAGTTTGTTAGGTAATCATTTTGTCAGTCAGGTAGTGAGTTAGTTTGTTAGGTAATCATTTAGTCAGTCAGTTAGTTAGTTAGTTAGGTAATCATTTAGTCAGTCAGTTAGTTAGTTTGTTAGGTAAACATTTTGTCAGTCAGTTAGTTAGTTAGTGAGTTAGTTTGTTTGTCCATGAGGTTGTGAGCTCTGTTGAATGTTGGTGCTTTATCGTCTCCTCTCAGGCAGCACCGTTGTCCTGAGGCGTAAATTCTCTGCCTCTAACTTCTGGGATGACTGCAGGAAACACAAGGTGACAGTGATCCAGTACATAGGAGAGATCATGAGGTACCTCTGTAACTCACCCAAGGTACTGGAACACACGCCTCCTGTTACTTTCATCATTCAGACCATTAAAGACCCTAAAT
This sequence comes from Oncorhynchus clarkii lewisi, assembly GCF_045791955.1. Taxonomy (NCBI): domain Eukaryota; kingdom Metazoa; phylum Chordata; class Actinopteri; order Salmoniformes; family Salmonidae; genus Oncorhynchus; species Oncorhynchus clarkii. Next base: position 87,520,964 of record NC_092152.1, read on the forward strand.
AAATGGGCTGATAGTATTAAATCATTAATCAATGTAAACCAAATGCCTGTACATCCTATCCCCTCTCCTCTCCACTCCTCCTCTCTCCTCACCTCTTTTCTCCTCTTCTCTCACCTCTCCTCACCTCTCACCTCTCTCCTGTCCTCTTCTCTCCTCTGCTGTCCTCTTCTCTCCTCAGAAAGATAATGACAGGCATCACAAGGTACGTCTGGCCTTGGGTAACGGGCTTAGAGCAGACACCTGGTCAGAGTTCCTGCAGCGTTTTGGTGACATCCGTGTCTGTGAATGTTACGGAGCCACAGAGGGAAACGTCGGCTTCATCAACTACGTCGGGAAAGTCGGAGCGATTGGCAAAGAGCACTTCCTTCATAAAGTGAGACTACTGTCTGGGGCAATAATGGCTGTTGTGTTCCAAATACCAGCCTATTCACTTTCTAGTGCATTACTTTCAACCAGGGTCCTTAGGGCTCTGGACAAATGTAGTGCACTATATAGGGAATAGTGTGCCGTTGGGATGCAGACACAGCTTCTGAGAAAGACTACCTTGTCCCGACAGTCTATGTGAGATGTATTACATCAGTGTGATGAAGTGTGTCAGGACACTGTTTTGTATGGAAACTCAAATAGAAGTAGAACATCTTTGTTTTCTGGTGGCACTATACTATCTTCATTGTTATTAGATACTTGTATTATATAGCTATTGTAATGCAACAAAATTGTTATGTGTGTTGTTGTCTGTCTGTATGTCTGTCTGTCTGTCTGTCTGTCTGTCTGTCTGTCTGTTCTATGTGTGTTCGCAGGCAAGCTTCTCTTACGCTCTGATTCAGTATGACACAGAAAGAGAGGAACCTGTCAAAGACTCTAGAGGTTTCTGTATCAAAGTCCCTAAAGGTGAGAACACACATACACACACATAAACACACACAAACACACACCTCATTACTTGTTGTTTTGGTCCTCAGGAGAAACTGGATTGCTGGTTGCCAAGATTACGGCGCAGGCTCCGTTTAGTGGCTATGCTAATAACCAGCAGCAGACAGACAGGAAGAAGCTGAGAGATGTGTTTGTTAAGGGAGATCTGTACTTCAACAGTGGAGACCTGCTGAGGATCGACCACGAGGGCTTTGTTTACTTCATGGACCGCATCGGAGACACCTTCAGGTCAGAAATGCTTTAGCTGTTTTTACTTTAGTAGTTATCAACTAAAGGTTTAATAATGAGCTGGGTTAAAGTTATTTATGGGGTGGCAGGGAACCTAGTGGGTAGAGCGTTGGACACTTAACCGAAAGGTTGCAAGATCGAATCCCTGAGCTGACAAGGTAAAAAATCTGTCGTTCTGCCCCTGAATAAGGCAGTTAACCCACTGGCTGTCATTGAAAATAAGAATTAGTTCTTAACTGACTTGCCTAGTTAAATAAAGGTTAAAAAAATACTGTTCTGTGAATCACCTGCATGTCCTGTGTCCTGTGAATCACCTGCAGGTTGAGTTATGAGCTGGGTTTAATACTATAGATGTAATGTTACTGTCCTGTCCTGTAAATCATCTGCAGGTTGAGATATGAGCTGGGTTTAATACTATAGATGTAATGTTACTGTCCTGTCCTGTGAATCACCTGCAGGTTGAGATATGAGCTGGGTTTAATACTATAGATGTAATGTTACTGTCCTGTCCTGTGAATCACCTGCAGGTTGAGATATGAGCTGGGTTTTAATACTATAGATGTAATGTTATTGTCCTGAATCACCTGCAGGTTGAGATATGAGCTGGGTTTAATACTATAGATGTAATGTTACTGTCCTGTGAATCACCTGCAGGTTGAGTTATGAGCTGGGTTTCTCTAGGTTTCTTACTTCTTGGAAGTGTTTGCAGTCTGCTTCTGCTTGCTCTTTGGGTTCTATGCCAGGCTACTGTCTGAATTAATTTGATATGAGTCAACATCCAGGTGGAAAGGAGAGAACGTGGCCACCACGGAGGTGACTGAGCACCTGATCATGGTGGAATGTATCGAAGAAGCCAACGTCTACGGTGTCAAGGTTCCAGGTGATTTGACTTTTGATTTTAGTCATTTAACAGACGCTCTTAGCCAGAGGTAGCTAGGTTCATTTAACAGACTCTCTTAGCCAGAGGTAGCTAGGTTCATTTAACAGACTCTCTTAGCCAGAGGTAGCTAGGTTCATTTAACAGACTCTCTTATCCAGAGGGAGCTAGGTTCATTTAAGACTCTCTTATCCAGAGGAAGCTAGGTTCATTTAACAGACTCTCTTAGCCAGAGGTAGCTAGGTTCATTTAACAGACTCTCTTATCCAGAGGTAGCTAGGTTCATTTAACAGACTCTCTTATCCAGAGGTAGCTAGGTTCATTTAACAGACTCTCTTATCCAGAGGTAGCTAGGTTCATTTAACAGACTCTCTTATCCACTTATCCAGAGGTAGCTAGGTTCATTTAACAGACGCTCTTATCCAGAGGTAGCTAGGTTCATTTAACAGACTCTCTTATCCAGAGGTAGCTAGGTTCATTTAACAGACACTCTTATCCAGAGGTAGCTAGGTTCATTTAACAGACACTCTTATCCAGAGGTAGCTAGGTTCATTTAACAGACTCTCTTAGCCAGATGTAGCTAGGTTCATTTAACAGACTCTCTTAGCCAGATGTAGCTAGGTTCATTTAACAGACTCTCTTAGCCAGATGTAGCTAGGTTCATTTAACAGACTCTCTTAGCCAGATGTAGCTAGGTTCATTTAAGACTCTCTTATCCAGAGGTAGCTAGGTTCATTTAACAGACTCTCTTATCCAGAGGTAGCTAGGTTCATTTAACAGACTCTCTTATCCAGAGGTAGCTAGGTTCATTTAACAGACACTCTTAACCAGAGGTAGCTAGGTTCATTTACCAGACTCTCTTATCCAGAGGTAGCTAGGTTCATTTAACAGACTCTCTTATCCAGAGGTAGCTAGGTTAATTAACTGACTCTCTTATCCAGAGGTAGCTAGGTTCATTTACCAGACTCTCTTATCCAGAGGTAGCTAGGTTAATTAACTGACTCTCTTATCCAGAGGTAGCTAGGTTCATTTAACAGACTCTCTTATCCAGAGGTAGCTAGGTTAATTTAACAGACTCTCTTATCCAGAGGTAGCTAGGTTCATTTACCAGACTCTCTTATCCAGAGGTAGCTAGGTTCATTTAACAGACACTCTTATCCAGAGGTAGCTAGGTTCATTTAACAGACTCTCTTATCCAGAGGTAGCTAGGTTAATTAACTGACTCTCTTATCCAGAGGTAGCTAGGTTCATTTACCAGACTCTCTTATCCAGAGGTAGCTAGGTTAATTAACTGACTCTCTTATCCAGAGGTAGCTAGGTTCATTTAACAGACTCTCTTATCCAGAGGTAGCTAGGTTAATTTAACAGACTCTCTTATCCAGAGGTAGCTAGGTTCATTTACCAGACTCTCTTATCCAGAGGTAGCTAGGTTCATTTAACAGACACTCTTATCCAGAGGTAGCTAGGTTCATTTAACAGACTCTCTTATCCAGAGGTAGCTAGGTTAATTAACTGACTCTCTTATCCAGAGGTAGCTAGGTTCATTTATCAGACTCTTATCCAGAGGCTGCTAGGTTCATTTACCAGACTCTCTTATCCAGAGGTAGCTAGGTTCATTTACCAGACTCTCTTATCCAGAGGTAGCTAGGTTCATTTAACAGACTCTCTTATCCAGAGGTAGCTAGGTTAATTAACTGACTCTCTTATCCAGAGGTAGCTAGGTTCATTTACCAGACTCTCTTATCCAGAGGTAGCTAGGTTCATTTACCAGACTCTCTTATCCAGAGGTAGCTAGGTTCATTTACCAGACTCTCTTATCCAGAGGTAGCTAGGTTCATTTAACAGACTCTCTTATCCAGAGGTAGCTAGGTTAATTAACAGACTCTCTTATCCAGAGGTAGCTAGGTTCATTTACCAGACTCTCTTATCCAGAGGTAGCTAGGTTCATTTAACAGACTCTCTTATCTAGAGGTAGCTAGGTTCATTTAACAGACTCTCTTATCCAGAGGTAGCTAGGTTCATTTACCAGACTCTCTTATCCAGAGGTAGCTAGGTTCATTTAACAGACTCTCTTATCCAGAGGTAGCTAGGTTCATTTAACAGACTCTCTTATCCAGAGGTAGCTAGGTTAATTAACTGACTCTCTTATCCAGAGGTAGCTAGGTTCATTTACCAGACTCTCTTATCCAGAGGTAGCTAGGTTCATTTAACAGACTCTCTTATCCAGAGGTAGCTAGGTTAATTAACAGATTTATCCAGAGGTAGCTAGGTTCATTTACCAGACTCTCTTATCCAGAGGTAGCTAGGTTCATTTAACAGACTCTCTTATCTAGAGGTAGCTAGGTTCATTTAACAGACTCTCTTATCCAGAGGTAGCTAGGTTCATTTACCAGACTCTCTTATCCAGAGGTAGCTAGGTTCATTTAACAGACTCTCTTATCCAGAGGTAGCTAGGTTCATTTAACAGACTCTCTTATCCAGAGGTAGCTAGGTTAATTAACAGACTCTCTTATCCAGAGGTAGCTAGGTTAATTAACAGACTCTCTTATCCAGAGGTAGCTAGGTTCATTTACCAGACTCTCTTAGCCAGAGGTTGCTAGGTTCATTTAACAGACTCTCTTATCCAGAGGTAGCTAGGTTCATTTACCAGACTCTCTTAGCCAGAGGTAGCTAGGTTGATTTAACAGATACTCTTACCTCCTGAAACATTTTATTTTTTATAGAATAGGTTTATTCATAGAATGTTTTATATACACTACGCACAGTTGACATAGTATATATAGCTACATATAACAATACACAACTACACACCTACAACACTCACAGTCACATCATTGTGTAGTTGTTATCCCAGTGTGTTCTTCTTCATGTTGGCTGTGAATGACCAGGACATTAAAGGGGGAGAATTCAAAATCAATAGTCATTTCTGAAAATGTATCAAAGTCAGCTGTCTCTCTTGGTGATCCTGCTTTGTGACGTCCCCCACAGGACACGAGGGGAGGGTTGGAATGGCAGCGATCAAACTGAAAGATGACATGGAGTTTGACAGTAAAGCCACGCTGGAGCACGTCAAGACCTCCCTGCCCAGCTACGCTCGACCACGCTTCATACGCATACAGGTGATCCCGTGGAAATAATGTCACCTTTTATTTGCACTCAAAGCCACCGTCTGGGACATGTTGAAGAGATTCCCTGATCCCAGGTTGTACCTTTTTTTAAAGATTTTCTCAAACCACTTAAGATTCATTAAACATATATTTTAATGTAATTTATTTTATTTTAAATATCCCAGAATTCCCTGGCTGTGACTGGAACGTTCAAGCAGATTAAGGTGAAGCTAGCCGAAGAGGGATTCAACCCATCCATGATGCAGGATCGATTATACTACCTGGAGGACAGTAAGGGATACATCCCCATGACACAGGAGATGTTCCACTCTATTTCTGATGGAAAGATACACTTATGATTGATTTTATTTTTTTAACAGATTTTCTAACTGTTAATCTCTTATTTTAAAATTAACTGTCAAATTATTCATCTGATGTACATTTTATGACTATTGAGAAAAAATGTGAAAATTGAAACCTGTATGGGTCATTTGTAAATAAATAAATATAGATTGATTTTCTAATAAATACAAACAAAACATATTGTATATCTATCTGAGATGTGTGGCTGTGTCACTTTAAATAAAATGATATCTGATAAATAAATCTAAAATAAATGAAAGAGCTCAGCCATCTCTACACCCTGAAACCACAAAGGTGTTTGTGGGAAACATTTGGTAGGGAGACTACAGGGTCGTACGCATCAGGCACCAAATGGAAGAAAATGGATTTGACTAAGGTGGTCTTGTACAATAAGAAACATTCATTTTCATTTTCCATTGCAAAACATTTTTGCTACGTTGTGCCTAATGAATACGACCCAGGCGCTAACCTTGGCTGCAGTAGAGCAGGAAAGTTAGCGGTATCTACTGGAGTCACAGAGGAACAAGACCAACAGCGGAGTCTCCTACACCCAGAGGAGGACCAGGGTTTTGGGGAGATCTGAGCTTTGGGGCGATCTGAAGTCCCCTGACAGGGCAGCACACCTGGTAGCGCCCACACTGCACCCACAGGTGGCAGAAACTGGGCAAGCTGTAGAACTTGGTGAGCTTCCTCAGGACCCGTTTTCCCAGCTGGTTGGAATTGGTTGGAGAAGGCCACTCTGGGATCTGAAAGAGGCCTGAGGGGCTTGGGCTGGAGGAGAGACGTCTGAGCTGGGTGTCATTTAGGGGGTGGATGAGGTCTGGTTCTTTATGTCCAGGCTGTGAGTCCGTGACAGAGCTAGAGAGAGGCTTAGAAAGGGGGTCAGTGTTATGACCAAACAGGGGCCCAATAGGGCCAGGTAAGGGCTCACTGTTGCAGCTCAGAGAGCGTACTGTCCTCCTCGGCTTGTTCTCAGACCCAGACTTTTCTTTATCCATCCAGAATGGTGGATCTGGTCTAAATCCAGTCTTATCACTGTCCAAGCGGAGCTGTGGTTGGACCCTCTGAACTCTGAAGGCAGCAGTACAGGGGATCTCCTCAGGACCGTCTCTGGCTCCTGTCTCTGGGTCCTGGCTGGTCTGGGCCAGGCTGGTCCCAAGCTCTCTGGGTCCTGTCTTGGGGCTGGTCTGTGTGTCGGGTCGGCCTCTAGCTCTGTGTGGATCCTGTCTTGGGGCTGGTCTGTGTCGGGTCGACCTCTAGCTCTTTGGATCCTGTCTTGGGGCTGGTCTGTGTCGGGTCGACCTCTAGCTCTTTGGATCCTGTCTTGGGGCAGGTCTGTGTCTGGCCGTTCTCCAACTCTTTGGGTGTTTTCAGTGGTTCGTCCTCTGTATCACTGATGGCCTTTTCAATCTCCTTTGGTTTCCTAGTCATGAGAGAGGCAGCCAAGCCCTCTGCTGCTGTTGTTGTGTGATTCCCCGAATCACTGTTTGTCTCTGACAGCTTCTCAACAGTTTTTCTGACTGGAGACTGCTGCTCCTCCATTTTACTGACCGCCTGTTTTTCGGCCTCCTCGGCCAGAAGGTCGTCGGCCATTTTGCGAATGATGTCCCAGTCCCTGATAATGTCCTCTGAGGTGGTCAGCTGTGACGTCACGGTGAAGCGGATGATGCGTTTCCCATCGATGTCGGCGGGGACAAGGTACATGGTGCGGGACCGCGTCAGTCGCCGTAGCAACTCCTGAGTCAGAGCATTCCCTTCCTGAGAGAGAGAGAGAGGGAGGGTGAGACAGAGAGGGAGGGAGGGTGAGACAGAGAGAGGGAGAGAGGGGTAGACAGAGAGAGGGGGGAGACAGAGAGAGAGAAGGGGAGAGAGGGGTGGGGGGAGACAGAGAGAGAGATTTGACAGTTGAGAGAAGCTTGTGTTTGGCCCTTTTCTCATTCACGTAAGTTTGAGGAGAGGCAGTGCGACGAGATTTCAATTGACATTATGTAAGTAAGCTCAGTATTTATATCCTAAAATAGGCCCATTTATTTGTGATCAAATTTAAATTTTTATTCAAACTAGAGTTGGGTTCAGTACTTAGGCCGGGATTCCATCCAATCAGGTTGGAGTTGGGATCAATACTTTGGCCGGGATTCCATCCAATCAGGTTGGAGTTGGGATCAATACTTAGGCTGGAATTCAATCTATTCAGGTTGGAGACAATGCTGCTTTTAAGGCAATGTTCCCACGTTAGCAGAGACCTCATTAAAATGCTGCGTATGTAGACTCAACCAGAAATAAGCTTTAAGTGGCGCATTGTCCAAGGACTGTGTTCAGATTGATTCCCAGCCTTAAAGGTGGGTTGGGCACACCCAGGTTATCCACGTGAAGGAATGATCTCTATCAGTGCTCTGCCCTTTACGGGGTGGCAGGTAGCCTAGTGGTTAGAGCATTGGAATAGTAACCAAATCCCAGAGCTGACAAGGTAAAAATCTGTTGTTCTGCCTCTGAACAAGGCAGTTAACCCACTGTTCCTAGGCCGTCATTGAAAATAAGAATTTGTTCTTAACTGACTTGCCTAGTTAATTAAAGGTTAAATAAAAAAAATAAACCTTGAGCATCATAATAACACACATACCTGTTACCTCATAGGCTTAAACCTGCAATGACCTTTGAACTCCTCGCTGTAATAGCAGTTGCCAATTGCCATGAACAAGCCTTGTCAATCATTATCCAGCTCAGAGCAACATACTGACTTCTGACCTATACAGTGTGTTCACAGGTGACCATGACATGTAAGAACTAGCTATGTGGACATTGCAGAGACCCATCTCTATCTCTATACTGTGTTCTGTCTCTATCTCTATCCCTATCTCCATCTCTATACTGTGCTCTATCTCTATCTCTATACTGTGTTCTATCTCTATCTCTATACTGTGTTCTATCTCTACTGTCTCCATCTCTATACTGTGTTCTATCTCTATCTCTATACTGTGTTCTATCTCTATCTCTATACTGTGTTCTGTCTCTATCTCTATCCCTGTCTCTATCTCTATACTGTGTTCTATCTCTATCTCTATACTGTGTTCTATCTCTCTCTCTACTGTGTTCTATCTCTATCACTCTACTGTGTTCTATCTCTATCTCTGTCTCTATCTCTATACTGTGTTCTATCTCTATCTCTATACTGTGTTCTATCTCTATCTCTATACTGTGTTCTATCTCTATCTCTATACTGTGTTATATCTCTATACTGTGTTCTATCTCTATACTGTGTTCTGTGTGAGATGGTGAATCCTGTTCAAAAGTTCTTCAATGGGAGATGTACAGTATTTGATACAACACAACAGAACTTTACAACACAATACAACACAATACAACACAACAGAACTTTACAACACAATTTTACAATACAACACAATACAACACAACAGAACTTTACAACACAATACAATACAACACAACACAACTTTACAATACAATACAACACAACACAACTTTACAATACAACACAACATTACAACACAACTTTACAATACAACACAACATTACAATACAACACAACACAACTTTACAATACAATACAACACAACTGTACAATACAATACAACACACACTTTACAATACAATACAACACACAACTGTACAACACAATACAATACAACACAACTTTACAATACAATACAACACAACACAACTTTACATTACAACACAACACAACTTTACAATACAATACAACTGTACAATACAATACAACACAACACAACTTTACAATACAACACAACATTACAACACAACTTTACAATACAATACAACACAACACAACTTTACAATACAACACAACATTACAACACAACTTTACAATACAATACAACACAACTTTATAATACAATACAACACAACACAATTTTATAATACAATACAACACAACACAACTTTACAATACAACACAACTTTACAAAACAACTTTACAATACAATACAACACACCTTTACAATACAACACAACTTTACAACACAACTTTACAATACAATACAACACAACTTTACAAAACAACTTTACAATACAATACAACACAACTTTACAAAACAACTTCACAATACAATACAACACACCTTTACAATACAACACAACTTTACAATACAATACAACACACCTTTACAATACAACACAACTTTACAATACAATACAACACAACTTTACAATACAACACAACTTTACAATACAATACAACACAACTTTACAATACAACACAACTTTACATTACAATACAACACAACTTTACAACACACCACAACTTTACAATACAATACAACACAACTTTACAATACAACACAACTTTACAATACAATACAACTTTACAACACAACTTTACATTACAATACAACACAACTTTACAATACAACACAACTTTACAATACAACACAACTTTACAATACAATACAACACAGCTTTACAACACAACACAACTTTACATTACAATACAACACAACTTTACAACTTTACAATACAACACAACTTTACATTACAATACAACACAACTTTACAATACAACACAACTTTACATTACAATACAACGCAACTTTACAATACAATACAACTTTACAATACAACACAACATTACAATACAATACAACACAACTTTACAATACAATACAACACAACTTTACAATACAATACAACACAACTTTACAATACAATACAACACAACACAACTTTACAATACAATACAACACAACTTTACAATACAATACAACACAACTTTACAATACAATACAACACAACTTTACAATACAATACAACACAACTTTACAATTCAATACAACACAACTTTACAATACAACACAATACAACTTTACAATACAACACAACTTTACAATACAACACAATACAACTTTACAATACAACACAACTTTACAATACAATACAACACAACTTTACAATACAATACAACACAACTTTACAATACATTACAATACAACACAACTTTACAATACAACACAACACAACTTTACAATACAACACAACTTTACAACACAACACAACGTTACAATACAACACAACATTACAATACAATACAACACAACTTTACAATACAATACAACACAACTTTACAATACAATACAACACAACTTTACAATACAACACAACTTTACATTACAATACAACACAACTTTACAATACAACACAACTTTACAATACAACACAACTTTACAATACAATACAACACAACTTTACAACACAACACAACTTTACATTACAATACAACACAACTTTACAACTTTACAATACAACACAACTTTACATTACAATACAACACAACTTTACAATACAACACAACTTTACATTACAATACAACACAACTTTACATTACAATACAACGCAACTTTACAATACAATACAACTTTACAATACAACACAACATTACAATACAATACAACACAACTTTACAATACAATACAACACAACTTTACAATACAATACAACACAACTTTACAATACAATACAACACAACTTTACAATACAATACAACACAACACAACTTTACAATACAATACAACACAACTTTACAATACAATACAACACAACTTTACAATACAATACAACACAACTTTACAATACAATACAACACAACTTTACAATTAATACAACACAACTTTACAATACAACTTTACAATACAACACAACTTTACAATACAACACAATACAACTTTACAATACAACACAACTTTACAATACAATACAACACAACTTTACAATACAATACAACACAACTTTACAATACATTACAATACAACACAACTTTACAATACAACACAACACAACTTTACAATACAACACAACTTTACAACACAACACAACGTTACAATACAACACAACGTTACAATACAACACAACACAACTTTACAATACAACACAACTTTACAATACAATACAACACAAATTTACAATACAACACAACACAAGTATAGGCCACATACCTTGAGACAGAAGACCACCAAGCCAAGGTGTCTATCAGCAGGCATGTCAAAGTTAGGGTCACATCTAACCAGGGACTCCAGTAGCTTAGCCATCTCTACACCCTGAAAACACAAACGTAGAGGTCAGTCCCTGTAATGTAGCATCTCAAATTACAGAGGGAGAAAGAAACAGACACACAGACACACAGACAGACACACAGATAGACAGGCACACAGACAGACACACAGACACACAGACAGACAGACAGACAGACACACAGACAGACAGACACACACACACACACACACAGACACAGACAGACAGACAGACAGACAGACACACAGACAGTCAGACAGACAGACAGACAGACAGACAGACAGACAGGTTACATACGTGTCTGATGTGTCCCTGGAGGTTCTTCAGACCGAAGCAGCGCATCACAAACCACAGCTTCAGAGAGCGGAACCGTCGACTCAGGGGGATCTGCCAATGCTGACAGACACAGTGGATCAGATCAAGGTTAAAACATTCAAATCAACATTAACATCTATAGTAAGATTATGATCCAGATCAGGTTCAAGATCCAGATCAGTTTCCAGATCAGGTTCAAGATCCAGATCAGTTTCAAGATCAGTTTCAAGAAGTTTTGCATGCTTTCCCGAACAGTGGTTAATGTTAGGATTTGGGTACTGCTGATCCTAGATCTGTGTTAAAAGGCAGAAGTTGGACCAACAATGTTGATGAGATGATCACATGAGCATAAAAAAAGGTAGATAGTGTTGTACCGTGAAGGAAATGCTAAAAATAAATTCTGCAAATTGGTAGATAAGTATAGAGCGTGGCTCAGTTTGCAACGCCAGGGTTGTGGGTTCGATTCCCACGGGGGACCAGTCCGAAGAAAGTAGGAAAATGTCTGCACTCACTACTGCAAGTCGCTCTGGATAAGCGCGTCTGCTTAATGACTAAAAAGTCAAATGTAGGGTAGTGTGTACCATGAAGTCGGTGGCTTGGTCTGAGTTTTCGTGTCTGAGGTAGACCGGGTCAACACTGAAGGTTTGTTGGAGCTTGTACTTGTCCTTCACCCTGTTAGGACCACCGTAGAAAAACATGTTACTACATCTCTTTCCAGACAGGATGCCACGGGGCTGAGCAGAGTTAGCCCAAATAGAGCAGTCCTATTTTCTCTGCCTTGGCTGAGTGGCTTTCACGTGCACGAGCCTAGCTCCAATCAATAAAAAACAGCTTCTATCTCAAGGCCATCAGACTGTTAAACACTAACATTGAGTGGCTGCTGCCAACACACTGACTCAACTCCAGCCACTTTAATAATGGGAATTGATGGAAATTGATGTAAAAATATATCACTAGCCACTTTAAACAATGCTACTTAATATAATGTTTACATACCCTACATTACTCATCTCATATGTATATGTATACACTGTACTCTATATCATCTACTGCATCTTTATGTAATACATGTATCACTAGCCACTTTGTTAACATACCCTACATACCCTGCATTTCGCTACACTCGCATTAACATCTGCTAACCATGTGTATGTGACAAATAACATTTGATTTGATTTGATTTAATGAATGGGCAACGCCGCCACCACTTCGTGTCTGGAAAGCCCTCGAGGGTCGTCACAACTCCTCTCTACCCCCCCCCCCCCCCCCCCCTCTCTTTTTAAAACGTTTTACTGCAGTGGGCTAAATCAGGGTCACACAATGTTTCTTGGTAGTGTTAATAAACAAATTCAACTTCACACACATGGTTATGGGTTTAAAAACAGAAGACACCTGTCAGATATGGAGTTGAAATGTATTACACTTTGAGTTTGTATCCCAATATTACACTTTATATACATCACAGAAGACTAAATATAACACAACCGTTTGACATAGAATCACCAGAATTCCGGCTGTCTTTCTGAAATAATGTTAATTTAATTATTATTAATATTCCACCCATGAGGCCACTAGAGGGCGTTTTGGTCATTAGACTGCAGGACGGGATGACAACCAGGTCTTCCTCCCTCTCTCTCTCTTCCTTTATCCCCTTCCTCTCTCTCTCTCCCTCTCTCCCTCCCATTCCTCTCTCCCTCCCATTCCTCTCTCCCTCCGCATTCTCTCTCCCTCTCTCCCTCCCCTTCCTCTCTCCTTCCTTCCTTCCCTCCCTCCCTCCCTCCCTCCCTCCCTCCCTCCCTCCCTCCCTCCCTCCCTCCCTTCTCTCTCACCAGAAGGCAGTGCAGTCGAAGTGGACCATCATCCATTTGGAGGGGTTGAACGCGAAGGAGTCAGCGTACTCTATACCCCCCAGAGGTCCTCTCAGCTCAGGGCAGAGAAACGCTGAGCCTGCGTACGCTGCATCCACATGCAGCCACAGACCTTCCTCTGCACCTAGGCCAGGCAGGGGGAGGAATACAAACACGTTTTGCAGAGAATCTGGGGGGGTGGTGGGAGTCCGAGTGGAACTTGAACCTGCGACCCTGATCTGTATTCATACAGCGTCTCAGAGTAAGTCTAAAGTAGCCTTGCGGGAATCTTGGCTTGTGCGAGCAGGAATGGCTCACAGGAGCAGAGCAACCCGTCCATTCATGATCAGCGCTGTTACTCTGAGACTCTTTATGAATACGGACCCAGGACGCTGAGATTCTCCAAAGTCCCACAAAGGTCATATGTCATACATGTCATGTGTGGTACATGTTGTATGTCATACAGGTGTGTATAATAATGAGGAGGTAGGGGGGTACAGACGTACACACTGGTCCCAGCTCTGACAGGTCGTCGAAGGCACACACCCCCGTGGTCCCCAGAGTGGCACACAGCTGAAACAAACAAACAAACTAACATGATCTTTGGTTTGGTTACAACCTTGGTTACGATCTTGGTTACAACTGTTTATGACCTACCATGACCTACTATGACCTACCATCCCCTAATATACCCTACATTGATTAACATCCCTTAATATACCCAACCATGACCTACCGCCCCCTAATATACCCTACCATGATCTACCTTCCCCTAATATACCCTACCATGACCTACCGCCCCCTAATATACCCTACCATGACCAACCACCCCCTAATATACCCTACCATAACCTACCACCCCCTAATACCCCCTACCATGAACTACCACCCCCTAATATACCCTACCATGACCTACCACCCCCTAATATACCCTACCATAACCTACCATCCCCTAATATACCCTACCATGACCTACCATGACAGGTACCAGTCCTCTCCTCCTGTCCTCCTGAATGGCCTGTTTCAGAGTGTCTCCTCTCAGGGAGAAGTGGTTGTCTGGAGGGAGGAACCTGATCTTGACCAGGGAGATCAGACCTGCCTTCTCCACTGAGGAGTGAGCCTGATAGAAGCAGAGAGCAGACGGAGAGATGGACGGACACACGGACAGACAGACAATCTCTCATTATGCAGAACTCACTATTTGTGTGTGTGTGTGTGTTTGCAAACGTTGCATATGTGCGTGTGTGTGTGGGTCCCTAACCCATCCCATCTTGACCTGGTCTGATGCGTAGGCCACCAGTCTGGAGTTGACCACTGAGTCGTCCAGGTCTCTGTCTGCTGGATCTGTCCTCTTCAGCTGTTGGATCCTGTGCTTCCTGGCAGCTAGCAGAGCTACCAGACTACTCTCACTCACTGTGCTCTGAGAGGAGAGAGGTATGGGGGGAGGGAGGGAGGGAGGGAGGGAGACAAAGAGGGAGAGAGAAAAGCACTACGTTTATGTGAACTGAAACACCTGAGAGCTCTTATTTCCTGCTCTGAGAGGAGTGTAGAGAATGGTATTCCCATTCACCACTAGGTGGTGCTGTGAGAGTATATGTCTCTCTCCAGTAGCCAGTCAGGTACATGTCTACCTGCAGTATTCCTCAGTATGGTCAGGTGTATCCAGGTGTATCTATCCTACCTGCCTATTCCTCCCCTGGTGCTGTCTAGTTGGTACTGTAAGGTGAGTATGGTCAGGTGTATCCAGGTGTATCTATCCTACCTGCAGTATTCCTCCCCCCGGTGCTGTCTAGTTGGTACTGTAAGGTGAGTATGGTCAGGTGTATCTGTCCTACCTGTCTATTCCTCCCCCGGTGCTGTCTGGATGGTACTGTAAGGTGAGTATGGTCAGGTATGGTCAGGTGTATCTATCCTACCTGCAGTATTCCCCCCCGGTGCTGTCTAGTTGGTACTGTAAGGTGAGTATGGTCAGGTGTATCTGTCCTACCTGTCTATTCCTCCCCCGGTGCTGTCTGGATGGTACTGTAAGGTGAGTATGGTCAGGTATGGTCAGGTGTATCTATCCTACCTGCAGTATTCCTCCCCCGGTGCTGTCTAGTTGGTACTGTAAGGTGAGTATGGTCAGGTTATCTGTCCTACCTGTCTATTCCTCCCCCGGTGCTGTCTGGATGGTACTGTAAGGTGAGTATGGTCAGGTATGGTCAGGTGTATCTATCCTACCTGCAGTATTCCTCCCCCGGTGCTGTCTAGTTGGTACTGTAAGGTGAGTATGGTCAGGTATGGTCAGGTGTATCTATCCTACCTGAAGTATTCCTCCCCCTGGTGCTGTCTAGTTGGTACTGTAAGGTGAGTATGGTCAGGTGTATCTGTCCTACCTGCCTATTCCTCCCCCGGTGCTGTCTGGTTGGTACTGTAAGGTGAGTATGGTCAGGTATGGTCAGGTGTATCTATCCTACCTGCAGTATTCCTCCCCCGGTGCTGTCTAGTTGGTACTGTAAGGTGAGTATGGTCAGGTGTATCTATCCTACCTGCAGTATTCCTCCCCCGGTGCTGTCTGGTTGGTACTGTAAGGTGAGTATGGTCAGGTATGGTCAGGTGTATCTATCCTACCTGCAGTATTCCTCCCCCGGTGCTGTCTAGTTGGTACTGTAAGGTGAGTATGGTCAGGTGTATCCAGGTGTATCTATCCTACCTGCAGTATTCCTCCCCCGGTGCTTTCTGGGTGGTGATGGAGGAAGAATGTGGGGAGACCAAGAGCTTTACACAACCAGTCCATCACATTCATCTCCAGCTCTGTACACGCCGGGCTGGAGGCCTGGACCCAACACACAACAACATCATGTTATTCTATCATAAATAGTAATTACAATTATAATATCACACTACTATAGGATTTCCTGCAGGGGTTTTCTGTAGCAGATGATTGTATCCAAAGTAACTTAATAGATAAAAAAAAAACTCACAAACTTGATGTCACAGTTAATGTGTTACCAGGAAATATATATTTTTTAAACAAACATGATATTCGAGTCTTTAAACCAAAAGTTGAGTTGGATGATTAAGTGAGTTAATTTTGTGTAGTTCCACACAAAGTGTAAATGAAGTTTGATGTGGTAAGACAGTTACCCAGGTGAATCCGATGTTGTTGATGGCGTCAGCCAACATGTCTCCTAACATGGAGGGCCAGGAGGTCAGGGCTGGATAGTATGCATGCATGTAGGGGCTCTGCCAGTGGACCACCTGTCCAACACACGTACGCACACACGCACACACACACACACACACACTCCATCATTAGTGCCATAAAGATACTTTGGGGGACAGAATATCCTTACAAGTTACAGTGAACAATCAATGTTTGATCCACAATGGTCCTGGTAATGTCTCATAGTCACTCGGCAAGAAAATAAACGTCCTCTCACTGTCAACTGTGTTTATTTTCAGCAAACTTATCATGTGTACATATTTGTATGAACATAACAAGATTCAACAACTGAGACATAAACTGAACAAGTTCCACAGACACGTGACTAACAGAAATGGAATAATGTGTCCATGAACAAAGGGGGGTAAAAATCAAAAGTAACAGTCAGTATCTGATGTGGCCACCAGCTGCATTAAGTACTGCAGTGCATCTCCTCATGGACTGCACCAGATTTGCCAGTTCCTGCTGTGAGACTGTACCCCACTCTTCCACCAAGGCACCTGCAAGTTCTCAGACATTTCTGGGGGGGAATGGCCCTAGCCCTCACCCTCCGATCCGGTCCCAGACGTGCTCAATGGGATTGAGATCTGGGCTCTTCACTGGCCATGGCAGAACACTGACATTCCTGTCTTGCAGGAAATCATGCACAGAACGATCAGTATGGCTGGTGGCATTGTCATGCTGGAGGGTGATGTCAGGATGAGCCTGCAGGAAGGGTACCACATGAGGGAGGATGATGTCTTCCCTGTAACGCACAGCGTTGAGATTTCCTGAAATGACAACAAGCTCAGTCCGATGATTCTGTGACACACCGCCCCAGACCATGACGGACCCTCCACCACCAAAGGCGACGTGGTTGCCGGTGATGTCTGGTGAGGACCTGCCTTACAACAGGCCTACAAGATCTCAGTCCAGCCACTCTCAGCCTATTGCGAACAGTCTGAGCACTGATGGAGGGATTGTGCGTTCCTGGTGTAACTCGGGCAGTTGTTGTTGCCATCCTGTACCTGTCCCACAGGTGTGATGTTCGGATGTACCGATCCTGTACAATCAGCTGTCCGTCCTGTCTCCCTGTAGCACTGTCTTAGGCGTCTCACAGTATGGACAATGCAATTTATTGCCCTGGCCACATCTGCAGTCCTCATGCCTCCTTGCAGCATGCCTAAGGCATGTTCACGCAGATGAGCAGGGACCCTGGGCATCATTCTTTTGGTGTTTTTCAGAGTCAGTAGAAAGGCCTCTTTAGTGTCCTAAGTTTTCATAACTGTGACATTAATAGCCTACGGTCTGTAAGCTGTTAGTGTCTTAACAACCGTTCGACAGGAGCATGTTCATTAATTGTTTATGGTGCATTGAACAAGCATGGGTAACAGTGTTTAAACCCTTTACAATGATCTGTCCAACGTTATTTAGATTTTTACGAATTCTCTTTGAAAGACAGGGTCCTGAAAAAGGGACGTTTCTTTTTTTGCTGAGTTTATCATGTGTGAACATAACGTACCCCAGGCATGATGACCTTCTCTATGTCCCTGAAGATACAGTCCCAGTCCTCCGGGTCAGTGGGGGCGCTGTCTGGCAGCAGCTCTCTCATATAGCCAGGCTTCACCTCTGGGCCTGGGGTCACCTTCCTCTCTCTGATGGTGGTCAGGTACCTAGTGATGTAATCCACCATCTCCTTACCTGGACGACGGACAACACACAACAGTCAGATTACACAATATTAGTTAGCATATTATATTATATAGGATATCAATCACAAACAATGTTCAACCACTCTTTGAGATCTATAGAAATAGATGTAAGAGGATTAACATCACTGTGTTTTGGTCTTCTTCAGGGTATAACAAAACAACAGACAGATTACACAATATGAGATAGCATATTATACTGAGCAAATATATAAACACAACATGCAAAAAATGTCAATGATTTTACAGTTGAGTTACAGTTCAAGGACTTTTTTCCCCCAAAGGAAATCAGTTAATTTAAATAAATTAATTAGGCCCTAATCTATGGATTTCACATGACAGGGTCTACCCACATGATGAGTGGACCAGCGAGACGTCGGCCCACCCATTTGGGAGTCAGGTCCATCTACTGGGAAACCAGGCCCAGCCAATCAGAATATTTTTTTCCCCCACAAAAGAGCTTTATTACAGTTTCATCAGCTGTCTGGGTGGCTGGTCTCAGACAAACCCACTGTTTCATCAGCTGTCCAGGTGGCTGGTCTCAGACAAACCCACTATTTCATCAGCTGTCCAGGTGGCTGGTCTCAGACAAACCCACTGTTTCATCAGCTGTCTGAATGGCTGGTCTCAGACAAACCCACTGTTTCATCAGCTGTCTGAATGGCTGGTCTCAGACAAACCCACTGTTTCATCAGCTGTCTGGGTGGCTGGTGTCAGACAAACCCACAGTTTCATCAGCTGTCTGGGTGGCTGGTCTCAGACGATCCTACAGGTGAAGAAGCCGGATGTGGAGGTCCTGGGCTGGCGTGGTTAACGAGGCCGATTGGACGTACTGCCAAATTCTCTAAAACATCGTTGGAGGCGGCTTATGGTAGAGAAATGAACATTCAATTCTCTGGCAACCGCTCTGGTGTACATTCCTGTAGTCTGCATGCCATTTCCACGCTCCCTCAAAACCCATCTCAGACACATCTGTGGCATTGCGTTGTACAGTATGACAAAACTGTATATTTTATAGTGGCCTTTCATTGTCCCCATCTAACTACCTACAATACCAACCATTGATCTACCTACAACACCAACCATCTACCTGCCTACAATAACTACCTACAATAACTACCTAAAATACCTACCTAAAATAACTACCTACAATACTTACAATACCTACCGGTACCTACAATAACTACCTACAATAACTACCTACAATAACTACCTAAAATAACTACCTACAATACTTACAATACCTACCGGTACCTACAATAACTACCTACAATAACTACCTACAATAACTACCTAAAATAACTACCTACAATAATTACAATACCTACCGGTACCTACAATAACTACCTACAATAACTACCTACAATACTTACAATACCTACCTACAATAACTACCTACAATACCTACCTACAATACCTACCTAAAATAAATACCTACAATAACTACCTACAATACTTACAATACCTACCTACAATAACTACCTACAATACCTACCTACAATAACTACCTAAAATAACTACCTACAATAACTACCTACAATAACTACCTAAAATAACTACCTACAATACTTGCAATACCTACCTACAATAACTACCTAAAATAACTACCTACAATACTTACAATACCTACCTACAATAACTACCTACAATACCTACCTACAATAACTACCTACAATAACTACCTACAATACTTACAATACCTACCTACAATAACTACCTACAATACCTACCTACAATACCTACCTAAAATAAATACCTACAATAACTACCTACAATACTTACAATACCTACCTACAATAACTACCTACAATACCTACCTACAATAACTACCTAAAATAACTACCTACAATACCTACCTACAATAACTACCTAAAATAACTACCTACGGTCCTGGGCTGGCGTGGCTGGACCTACGGTCCTGGGCTGGCGTGGTTAACGAGGCCGATTGGACGTACTGCCAAATTCTCTAAAACATCGTTGGAGGCGGCTTATGGTAGAGAAATGAACATTCAATTCTCTGGCAACCGCTCTGGTGTACATTCCTGTAGTCTGCATGCCATTTCCACGCTCCCTCAAAACCTGACACATCTGTGGCATTGCGTTGTACAGTATGACAAAACTGTATATTTTATAGTGGCCTTTCATTGTCCCCATCTAACTACCTACAATACCAACCATTGATCTACCTACAACACCAACCATCTACCTGCCTACAATAACTACCTACAATAACTACCTACAATACCTACCTAAAATAAATACCTACAATACCAACCATCTATCTACCTACAACACCAACCATCTACCTGCCTACAATAACTACCTACAATAACTACCTAAAATACCTACCTAAAATAAATACCTACAATAATTTCCTACAATACCTACCAAAAATACCTACCGGTACCTACAATAACTACCTACAATAACTACCTAAAATAACTACCTACAATAACTACCTACAATAACTACCTACAATACCTACCTAAAATAACTCCCTAAAATAACTACCTACAATAACTACCTACAATAACTACCTACAATCTAGCTAGGTGGTTGTAGCTTTCCTCAGCACTATATGGAGAAGAAGCCCAGCTCACCTCTATGATTGTATTCCTCTGCCTGCATCCTTGTACCAATAGAGTTGTCAGCTGAGAGGTGTACAGTAGTGTGTTAGATCAGTGTTTCTCTCTGCTGGTGTTGTTTAGTTAAGAGACAGAGGTACAGACATATATATATATATATATACAGGGCCACCGATAGAGACCGCCCTAAAAGGTACTGACGTAGACTGACATCGAAACTAACGCTCGTCTCTCTACCTTCCCACCTACAGTTAAATAAACATCAAGGGCTGCATCTCATTTCACAAAAGATGTCCTCTCTCCACGTGCCCTGGTGCAGTGCACTTCCACTCTCCCCTTCATGGGTCTATCTGTCTGGGATGAATAGGTAAATGTGACGGTCACGCACACGCACAGACACAGACACACACACACACACCCAGACACACTCACACACACACACACTCACGCACACACACAGACACACACACACACACACACACACCCAGACACACTCACACACACACAGACACACGCACGCACGCACACACAGACACACACACACACACACCCAGACACACTCACACACACACAGACACACACACGCACACACACACACACACCCAGACACACTCACACACACACAGACACACGCACGCACGCACACACACACACACACACACACACACACACCCAGACACACTCACACACACACGCACACACACACACACAAACAAAGCTGTGTTGAAAGTAAATTAAACTTTCGTTCACTCCTCATTTTCCCTCTGTGAACTAAATAAACTAACATGACACACTGATGTTGTTTGACGAGAATAATGTCAACTAGGTAAAGAAACCTGGCGTGGCGTGATTTAACAGAACAGAACGCTACTTCATGGGTAAAGAAACCTGGTGTGGCGTGATTTAACAGAACAGAACGCTACTTCATGGGTAAAGAAACCTGGTGTGGCGTGATTTAACAGAACAGAACGCTACTTCATGGGTAAAGAAACCTGGTGTGGCGTGATTTAACAGAACAGAACGCTACTTCATGGGTAAAGAAACCTGGTGTGGCGTGATTTAACAGAACAGAACGCTACTTCATGGGTAAAGAAACCTGGCGTGGCGTGATTTAACAGAACAGAACGCTACTTCATGGGTAAAGAAACCTGGTGTGGCGTGATTTAACAGAACAGAACGCTACTTCATGGGTAAAGAAACCTGGTGTGGCGTGATTTAACAGAACAGAACGCTACTTCATGGGTAAAGAAACCTGGTGTGGCGTGATTTAACAGAACAGAACGCTACTTCATGGAATCACTGACAAATGCTTCCTTCCAATCACATATCACAGCGGATGTGGCTTGTGTTTTCGAGTATCTCTGACTGATGTAGGCATAGAGATGCATCCCAAATGGCCCCCTGCACCCTATATAGCCCTATAGGCCCTGGTCAAAAGTAGTGCCCTGTAAAGGAGATAGGGCTCCATCTGGAACACAACCAGGTCTAGGATGTCTTACTCAGTGAACCAGCAGATGTTATCATATACAGGATGTTATCATATACAGGATGTTATCATAAACAGGATGTTATCATATACAGGATGTCTTACTCAGTGAACCAGCAGATGTTATCATATACAGGATGTTATCATATACAGGATGTTATCATATACAGGATGTTATCATATACAGGATGTTATCATATACAGGATGTTATCATAGGCAGATGTTATCATATGCAGATGTTATCATATGCAGGATGTTATCATATACAGGATGTTATCATATACAGGATGTTATCATAGGCAGATGTTATCATATGCAGATGTTATCATAGGCAGATGTTATCATATACAGGATGTTATCATATACAGGATGTTATCATATACAGGATGTTATCATATACAGGATGTTATCCTATACAGGATGTTATCATATACAGGATGTCTTACTCAGTGAACCAGCAGATGTTATCATATACAGGATGTTATCATATGCAGGATGTTATCATATGAAGGATGTTATCATATACAGGATGTTATCATATGCAGGATGTCCTGCAGTATCAAACTATTTGTCACATGTGCCGAATACAACAGGTGTAGTAGACCTTACTGTGAAATGCTTACTTATACAAGCCCTTAACCCACAATGCAGTTCAAGAAATAGAGTTACGAAAATATTTACTAAATAAACTAAAGTACATTGTTTAAATAAATAGTAACAATAAAACGACATAACAATAACGAGGCTGTATACAGGGGGTACCGGTACCCAGTCCATGTGCAGGGGTACAGGTTCGTCGAGGTCATTTGTACATGTAGGTAGGGGTAAAGTGACAATGCATAGATAAACACAGCGAATAGCAGCAGTGTAAAAACAAAGTCCGGGTGGCCATATGATTAATTGTTCAGCAGTCTTATCACTTGGGGTTAGAAGCTGTTAAGGAGCCTTTTGGACCTAGACTTGGCGCTCCGGTACCACTTGCTGTGCGGTAGCAGAGAGAACAGTCTATGATTTGGGTGACTGGAGTCTTTGACAATTTTTGGGGCCTTCCTCTGACACCGCCTAGTATATACAGTAGGTCCTGGATGTCAGGAAGCTTGGTCCCAGTGATGTATTGGGTCGTATTCACTACCCTCTGTAGCGCTTTAAGGCGGCGATGCAACCTGTCAGGATGCTCTCGATGGTGCAGCTGTAGAACTTTTTGAGGATCTGGGGACCTATGCCAAATCTTTTCAGTCTCCTGAGGGGGAAAAGGTGTTGTCGTGCCCTCTTCACAACTGTCTTGGTGTGTTTGGACCATGATAGTTTGTTGGTGATATGGACAGGGAGTACAGGAGGTGACTAAGCACGCACCCTGAGGGGCCCCGGTGTTGAGGATCAGCATTGCAGATGTGTTGTGGCCTACCCTAACCACCTGGGGGTGGCCCGTCAGGAAGTCCAGGATCCAATTGCAGAGGGAGGTGTTTAGTCCCAGGGTGCTTCACTTAGCTTTGAGGGCACTATGGTGTTGAACGGTGAGCTGTAGTCAATGAACCGCATTCTCACATAGGCGCTCCTTTTGTCCCCTGTGGTTTTCCTTTAACAAGTTGAGGGTAAGGTCATCTAAACCCTTAACCTGTTTACATTATGTGTAACACTGAGCTGATGAGCAAGCACCAACCTTTAGAAGGTCTTAGCAGAATTATTAAACAACTGGGTTTTATATTTTGACTGCGTGGATATCCCAGGGACAGTTAGGGAAAACGTAGGTCAATGCAACCCGATTGTGGTAAGAAATATGGAAAATAATGGGTAACAACATCAAGAAATGTATTCCCCTCTGAATCTACAGATTTGTTGTGTATTTTTTAAATACTAACTCCCATTCATTAAAGTATTACCTTTATTCTGATGATAGTATTACCATACGAAGTGGATTGTACAACCCAGAATGAAGGGTTTGAAATGATGACGTGTCTGCGTTTTTTCTGTGTTGATTTCCCTTACTTTAATAGAGTATAGAATATTCTGATATAGAAGACTCTTGGTTAGATTAGTCCAAATGTGGACTAAAAGAGATCCTAATTAATATCAAAAAAATCTAATCAAGCTAAAATCTAAACGCTTACATTTAAATGTTATGATTATTATCACACGAGTGATAAGAGGATGGAATGTAAGGGACATTTACATTTTGTGCTTTTTACTTTTTACTAATTTCTGTGTTCTCTTCATTTGCCTTTTCTTGTAAATAATGTCTGCGTTCTATTCATGTGCTGTTCTATAAAGCAATTTCTGTGTTCATGCAAGTGGCTGACTGTACAAATCACCTATCACAGTAGCTGCAATTTGGCAGTACGCCCAGAACGTGTTTTGAAAACGAACAACCGTGTTTTGAGAACAAACGAAAGATATCTCAGTTTCAAGGTTTCAGCTTAGAGAGAAAGAAGCCTCGTGAGGTGTTGGTCTGTCACATGTCATGAAACAGTATTGGTCTGTCACATGTTATGAAACAAAACGGTAATGATTAATTAATTATGCTAAATCATGCAACTATAACTTGTCTGTTTGAGTGTCCCTGTATCCCTGTGTCCCTGTGTCCCTGTTTGAGTGTCCCTGTATAACACTGTTTGAGTGTCACTGTGTAATAATTTCCACGACAAAGGCATTTCGCTCGTCTGGTAGGCTCGCGTTACTGGGCAGCTCGCGTCTGGGCTTCCCTTTGTAGTCTATAATAGTTTGCAAGCCCTGTCACGTCCGACGAGCGTCAGAGCCGGTGTAGTAGGATTCAATATTAGTCCTGTATTGACACTTTGCCTGTTTGATGTTTCGTCTGAGGGGATATCGGGATTTCTTATAAGTGTCCGGATGAATGTCCCGCTCCTTGAAAGCGGCAGCTGTAGCCTTTAGCACAGTTCGGGTGTTGCCTGTAATCCATGGCTTCTGGTTGGGATATGTACGTACGGTCACTGTGGGGGCGACGTCATCGATGCACATATTGATGAAGCCGGTGACTGAGGTGGTATACTCCTCAATGCCATTGGATGAATTCTGGAACATATTCCAGTCTGTACTAGCACAACAGTCCTGTAGTGTCTAACCATTTCCGAGTTGAGCGAGTCCCTGGTACTTCCTGCTTTAGTTTTTGCTTGTAAGCAGGAATCAGGAGGACAGAATTATAGTCAGATTTGCCAAATGGAGGGTGAGGGAGAGCTTTGTATGCGTCACTGTGTGTGGAGTAAAGGTGGACTAGAGGTTTTTTTTCCCCTCTGGTTGCTGGTAGAAATTAGGTCAAATGGATTTAAGTTTGCCTGCATTAAAGTCCCCGGCCACTAGGAGGGCCGCTTCTGGATGAGCATTTTCTTGTTTGTTTATAGCCTTATACAGCTTGTTGAGTTCGGTCTTAATGCCAGCATCGGTTTGTGGTGGTAAATAAATGGCAACGAAAAATATAGATGAGAACTCTCTTGGTAGATAGTGTGTCCTACAGCGTATTATGAGATACTCTACCTCAGGTGAGCAATACCTCAAGACTTTTTTAATATTAGACATGGTGCACCAGCAGTTATTGACAAATAAACACACCACCCCGCCCCTCATCTTACCAGACGTAGCTGCTCTGTCCTGCCAATACACGGAAAACCCAGCCAGCTCTATATTATCCATGTCGTCGTTCAGCCACGACTGGGTAAAACATATGATATTACAGTTTTTTAATGTCCCATTGGTAGGCTAGTCTCGACCGTAGATCATTGAGTTTGTTTTCCAGTGATTGCACATTGGCCAATAGAACCGATGGTAGTGGCGATTTGCTCACTCGCCTCTGAATCCGACCTTCTCCCTCTGTATCTCTGCATTTTCTTCATCGAATGACAAGGATTTGTCCGGTCTCTGGAAAGTAGTTTATCCTCTGCATCGGACTCATTAAAGAAAAAATCTCCGTCCACCTTACGGTAAACCTCCCATTGACAGATGAATGAGATGGAATAACTCTTATGACATAGTCTCTATTTCTCCATTTCCCTCATCTATGTGTAATTTCAAATGACAATTGAGAATGTATCCATCCATCAAAAAATAAAGAATGAATCATTGGTCCTTAGAACAGAAAAGACCGCAGTATTTTGAAGAGCATCCCAACTCCATCGGTACTTTGGAAAGCATCAGCTGTTCAGTTACTCTGATTGCCTTTTAATGTACAAAATGAAGAGGATGAAGATGGAAAAGTAGGTCCTCCTGTGTAAACCAAATATTTGACATTGTGTTCCCGTTTGAACTTTGCTGTGCTTTTAAATGGTTGAAAGTGCAGTGATAGACATTTGGGTGACAACTACATTTTTAAAAATCAGACATTGTTTTTCCGTTGGAATTCGGTATGTTTTTAGATGGTTGAAAGCACAGTGATAGTTGAATTTCCAATGTACTAACTTTTATCTGTCTTTTTGAGTAGGTGAATATAAGTTATAATCTCATTTATCAACGTCTCAACCAAATATTTCCCCAGTTATCCACATTGAAATGAGGTTCTGAACCCAGTGGGCTGTGACTCCCAGTTATCCACATTGAAATGAGGTTCTGAACCCAGTGGGCTGTGACTCCCAGTTATCCACATTGAAATGAGGTTCTGAACCCAGTGGGCTGTGACTCCCAGTTATCCACATTGAAATGAGGTTCTGTACCCAGTGGGCTGTGACTCCCAGTTATCCACATTGAAATGAGGTTCTGTACCCAGTGGGCTGTGACTCCCAGTTATCCACATTGAAATGAGGTTCTGTACCCAGTGGGCTGTGACTCCCAGTTATCCACATTGAAATGAGGTTCTGTACCCAGTGGGCTGTGACTCCCAGGAAGATTTTCAACACCTAACTCCAACATTTCTCAACGTTGTCACCATCATTGTAAAGCCCTAATTATTGTGTCGATTTGACAGTCATTTCTGAAGACTATTATTTATTTAATGTGATTAGTGATTCACTTAAAAAAAAATTTTTTTTTAAAAACGGTCCCTCATTTTAAGGTAAAGTGAACTGAACTCTCATTTTAAAATGGTGAAACTCTTCTTTTTAAAATATGTTTTTCTAAATAAACATTGAACATCTAATAGTCAAATCACAGTGTAAAACAGGTGAGCTGCTTTTGGACATCTTCTGGTAGAAAACTGAACGGGTCGAGCACCACACGTCAACCCTGATACCCAACACGTCGACCCTGTTACCCAACACGTCAAACCTGTTACCCAACACGTCAACCCTGTTACCCAACACGTCAAACCTGTTACCCAACACGTCAACCCTGTTACCCAACACGTCAAACCTGTTACCCAACACGTCGACCCTGTTACCCAACACGTCGACCCTGTTACCCAACACGTCGACCCTGTTACCCAACACGCCGACCCTGTTACCCAACACGTCAACCCTGTTACCCAACACGTCGACCCTGTTACCCAACACGTCGACCCTGTTACCCAACACATCAACCCTCTTACCCAACAAGTCGACTCTATTACCCAACACGTCAACCCTGTTATCCAACACGTCAACCCTGTTATCCAACACGTCAACCCTGTTACCCAACACGTCAACCCTGTTACCCAACACGTCAATCCTGTTACCCAACACGTCAACCCTGTTACCCAACACGTCGACCCTGGTACCCAACACGTCGACCCTGTTACCCAACACGTCGACCCTGTTACCCAACACGTCGACCCTGTTACCCAACACGTCGACCCTGTTACCCAACACGTCAACCCTGTTACCCAACACGTCAACCCTGTTACCCAACAAGTCAACTCTATTACCCAACACGTCGACCCTGTTATCCAACACGTCAACCCTGTTATCCAACACGTCAACCCTGTTACCCAACACGTCAACCCTGTTATCCAACACGTCAACCCTGTTACCCAACACGTCAACCCTGTTACCCAACAAGTCAACCCTGTTACCCAACACGTCGACCCTGTTACCCAACAAGTCAACTCTATTACCCAACACGTCGACCCTGTTACCCAACACGTCGACCCTGTTACCCAACACGTCGACCCTGTTACCCAACACGTCAACCCTGTTACCCAACACGTCAAACCCTGTTATCCAACACAACACTTCAAACTCTGTTTCCCAACACGTCGATCCTGTTTCCCAACATGTCAACCCTGTTTCCCAACACGTCAACCCTGTAACCCAACACAACACTTCAAAACCTGTTACCCAACACGTCAACCCTGTTACCCAACAAGTCAACACTAATACCCAACACGTCAAGCCCTGTTATCCAACACAACACTTCAAAACCTGTTACCCAACACGTCGATCCTGTTTCCCAACACGTCAACTCTATTACCCAACACGTCAACCCTGATACCCAACACGTCAACCCTGTTACCCAACACGTCGATCCTGTTTCCCAACACGTCAACCCTGATACCAAACACGTCAACCCTGTTACCCAACACGTCAACTCTGATACCCAACACGTCAACCCTGTTACCCAACACGTCAACCCTGTTACCCAACACGTCAACCCTGTTACCCAACACGTCAACTCTGAGACCCAACACGTCAACCATGTTACCCAACACGTCAACCCTGTTACCCAACACGTCGACCCTGTAACCCGACATGTCGAACCCTGTTACCCAACACTTCAACCCTGTTACCCAACACGTTGACTCTGTTACCCAACACGTCGACCCTGTTACCCAACACGTCAACCCTGTTATCCAACACGTCAACTCTGTTACCCAACACGTCGACCCTGTTACCCAGCACGTCGACCCTGTTACCCAACACGTCGACCCTGTTACCCAACACGTCGACCCTGTTACCCAACACGTCGACCCTGTTACCCAACACGTCGACCCTGTTACCCAACACGTCGACCCTGTTACCCAACACGTCGACCCTGTTACCCAACACGTCAACCCTGTTACCCAACACGTCGACCCTGTTACCCAACACGTCGACCCTGTTACCCAACACGTCAACCCTGTTACCCAACACGTCAACCCTGTTATCCAACACGTCAACCCTGTTACCCAACACGTCAACGTTCCACACAACAACAAGCTTCCATTTCCCCTCCCTGTTCCACACAACAACA
This sequence comes from Oncorhynchus clarkii lewisi, assembly GCF_045791955.1. Lineage (NCBI taxonomy): Eukaryota > Metazoa > Chordata > Actinopteri > Salmoniformes > Salmonidae > Oncorhynchus > Oncorhynchus clarkii. The sequence goes on from NC_092152.1 coordinate 87,550,724, forward strand.
AGCTTCCATTTCCCCTCCCTGTTCCACACAACAACAAGCTTCCATTTCCCCTCCCTGTTCCACACAACAACAAGCTTCCATTTCCCCTCCCTGTTCCACACAACAACAAGCTTCCATTTCCCCTCCCTGTTCCACACAACAACAAGCTTCCATTGCCCCTCCCTGTTCCACACAACAACAAGCTTCCATTTCCCCTCCCTGTTCCACACAACAACAAGCTTCCATTTCCCCTCCCTGTTCCACACAACAACAAGCTTCCATTTCCCCTCCCTGTTCCACACAAAAACAAGCTTCCATTTCCCCTCCCTGTTCCACACAACAACAAGCTTCCATTTCCCCTCCCTGTTCCACACAACAACAAGCTTCCATTTCCCCTCCCGGTTCCACACAACAACAAGCTTCCATTTCCCCTCCCTGTTCCACACAACAACAAGCTTCCATTTCCCCTCCCGGTTCCACACAACAACAAGCTTCCATTTCCCCTCCCTGTTCCACACAACAACAAGCTTCCATTGCCCCTCCCTGTTCCACACAACAACAAGCTTCCATTTACCCTCCCTGTTCCACACAACAACAAGCTTCCATTTCCCAAAATGCGATTCATGGCTGATTTAAAGATTAAATGTTGGCTGAGATCCCTGTTACTTTATTTGGCACTTAATAGGCACTTACTATAGTCATTTTTTTTAATTCAACCCCTTGAGATGGGAAACGTTGTTTTTTTAATTCAGTTTAACATTATTTTTGACAGAATGTTAAACTGAGGGGAAATCAATAGTTCCACATCTCAAACCTAATTGGTGGAACGCCCCACCTCTCTTCTCCCAACGTGTGTCTGTCTGTGGGCGAGAGACTCAGGGCAGAGCTCACATTGATCATGTTTACAATAGCATGATAGCCACACAACAAAAAGCCCCACGCCATCACCTTTTGTGAGAACATATTCCATGCTAAAAGACCCATTGTTCTGATTCAACACAGAAGATAACGTAGGGTCATTCTGAGTTGGAAATACATGGCAAACCTTAAATAAACAATAATTGGCAACATTAAAACAAGAAGAAACTAAACAGTATAAAACACAGAGAATGACAGACGTTACCACTGCATCAGAATGGTTTACAAGTGTAACATTGGTAAGAAGTGGAGTTCTCAGATCACAATGTGGAGGTCAATGACAGACTGGAATAATAACAGTCATCAGGTCCACCAGACGTCCCTGTAGATGCACACACACACACACACACACACACACACACACACACACACACACACACACACACACACACACACACACACACACACACACACACACACACACACACACACACATGCACTCACGCGCGCACGATACATACACACACACACAAAACCTATTCTGTGAAAGTACATTGTTCCATTTCCTGTCTGCCTAGTTGAATGTTTTGACGTTGGTTTCCTGTCCGACTAGTTGAATGTTTTGACGTTGGTTTCCTGTCTGACTAGCTGAATGTATTGACGTTGGTTTCCTGTCCGACTAGCTGAATGTATTGACGTTGGTTTCCTGTCCGACTAGCTGAATGTATTGACGTTGGTTTCCTGTCCGACTAGCTGAATGTATTGACAACGGTTTCCTGTCTGACTAGCTGAATGTATTGACGTCGGTTTCCTGTCTGACTAGCTGAATGTATTGACGTTGGTTTCCTGTCTGACTAGCTGAATGTATTGACGTTGGTTTCCTGTCCGACTAGCTGAATGTATTGACAACGGTTTCCTGTCTGACTAGCTGAATGTATTGACGTTGGTTTCCTGTCTGACTAGCTGAATGTATTGACGTTGGTTTCCTGTCTGACTAGCTGAATGTATTGACGTTGGTTTCCTGTCCGACTAGCTGAATGTATTGACAACGGTTTCCTGTCTGACTAGCTGAATGTATTGACGTTGGTTTGGTTTCGCTCACATCTGTGATGTTTGAGTTGTATGATGGTTTCAAAACAAACAAGGTGAAACATTACAGAATGGAGACCAAACACTGAATCAAAGGTCTTTGTCACACCTGTCTATTTCACTGGCTGAGGATACCATGGGCCCGTTCTAAGTGGCTCCCTATTCCCTATGGGCTCTGGTCAAAAGTAGTGCACTATATTGGGAATAGGGTGCCGTTTGAGACACCGTCCATATGTATAACACTGCCACAAGCCCAGGCACCAGCTGCACTGTTCCCATCATTCTCATCCTCTGACATTTAAACACTGTGAAATACACACTTCCTCTCATTCATGTCTCACGGGACAGAAACCAATCCATTAGTGCAAATATACACAGCAAACAGGGTACAGGTTAGTATTTAAAAGGCAGGAAGACATATTTCAGAAGGTTATGGATTAAAGGGGCATTCTGTAAGTATAATTTCAGGTCAAAGTGATACCCCTTTTAAAAAAGAAACTTTACATCGTCATAACACAAACTGCCTCTCTCAAGTCTACACCCATCCGGAAAATGATTATGATCGTTGAGAAAATTTGAATATTTTTTTATTTTAATAAACTAGGCAAGTGGGGGTGTCAGTCAATCTATTGATCCATCAAATTGATCTCGATCAATCGAATCAAACTTGATCGATTGATCTTGATGAATCAATCAATTGTTCGAACGAAGGAGCAGAAGTCTTCTCACTCACTCATTCATTCATTCATCAATATAAACAATTAACAACAACAAAAACATCAACATATAGCATTACTGTCCCAGACAGTTGGGACATTCATTATGCAGTAAAGAATGTCCCCTGTACAGCAGGCCTGGGTCATTGACGTCAGCGGATCCCATGCTACACGCTACAGCAGAGCAGAGAGATCAATGGGGCCATTGTCCTGTGCTCCCTGTTCCCTACAGCGGCCCTACAGTCCCTGGGCATGTCCCAAATGGCACACTATTCCCTACAAAGTGCACTACTTTTGCGCAGGGCCCTATTAGAGATCAGTCTTTCTACTATTCTACCATATGGGTCCTGGTTAAAAAGTAGTGCACTACATAGGGGGAAGGGTGGCATTATGAACGTATTCCCTATGACAGTGGATGAGTGTGTAGTTAATAACAGCATTAGCTCGGTGGCCCTGCAACAGCAGTTATTAATGGCATTAGCTCGGTGGCCCTGTGACAGTGGACGACTGTTGCTGATGGCAGGAGATCACAGGGGAATGGGGCTGTAATGGTAGAATGACTACTGATCTTCTGTAATGGAGGTCTGAACAGAGCCGGGAGTTTTAGACAGACATCAAAGTCGTCCGGGTGAATCTGAATCGTGAATCTCACAGTCCTTTCTTTCATTCATAACATCATCAATTAATTTTTGAACGTCAGGTTGTTTTATGAATGAATTAAACAACGTTGTTATTTTGTGAATAATTTCTGACATTTTTTCATATGTAAAATTAAATATATATATTAATTAAGAGCATTATAAGCTACTAACTATGTTGTTACGTAATGCCAAATAAAAATGTGATTCACATTTTTTTTTTTTATAAAAAGAAATCTTCACATTTTCAAACAGTCCCTTTTATATTTTCCAACGGGGCTATACATTTGGGTGAGGTCTTTTTCTCGCCTGAGTAGCCTCGTTTCACTGCCAAAAATAAAATGAAACCATCTAGTGTTCAACAAACTAACAACACTATGTCAAATACAGGTAGCCTTGTCAAATAATTAACATCCAATCACATTAACCGTTACTCTCGCGGGAATTCCCCTAATGGTCCGTATGAAGCCAAACATAGCTGCAGCTCATTCCGTTTATTTGAAAATTGATAAATGTTTTTTTTTAAAGTAAGGCTTGCGTCCATAGAGACACATACCAGCTCTACTGGTAGTGCAGTACTACACCTGCACCTGTCGACAACACAAGTTGTTCTGCTTCCACGAGCACATCCAATGCAAGCATCAGTAATTCTACATTTGTTGTTAGCCCAGCTAGCATCAGTAATTCTACATTTGTTGTTAGCCCAGCTAGCATCAGTAATTCTACATGTGTTGTTAGCCCAGCTAGCATCAGTAATTCTACATTTGTTGCTAGCATCAGTAATTCTACATTTGTTGTTAGCCCAGCTAGCATCAGTAATTCTACATTTGTTGTTAGCCCAGCTAGCATCAGTAATTCTACATTTGTTGTTAGCCCAGCTAGCATCAGTAATTCTACATTTGTTGTTAGCCCAGCTAGCATCAGTAATTCTACATTTTGTTGTTAGCCCAGCTAGCATCAGTAATTCTACATTTTGTTGTTAGCCCAGCTAGCATCAGTAATTCTACATTTTGTTGTTAGCCCAGCTAGCATGGACACTGACAGTTGTGAATCTGATGCAGCTGAAGAGCTACCCTTTCCCTTACCCGGGAAAGCACCGAACAACAGACAGGGACGTTGGACCAGCGGAGAGGCGCAAATATGACGAGAACTACATTGATTTGGGGTTCACTTATAATGGGAGTAGTGCTTTTCCTCAGAAACACAGTGTTTATATGTAAAAACGTACTATCTCGCAACTCAATGAAACCTTTACTCTTGAGCAGACATTTAGAAACAAATCGTGCCAATTTGAAAAATAAGCCCCAGGAGTTTTTTTGAGCGAGAAGTAAGATTACTTTTGAGTAGTAAGACGTATAAAAGCAACAGATACCATTAATAAGAAGGGTCTAGAAGTGTCTTAAATGGTGAGCTACCGTGTGGCTAGGACAGGCAAGCCCCATACTATTGTGGAGGACTTCATTATTCCTGCTGCCACGGATATGGCTGGGGGAATGCTGGGGGAAAAAGCCAAAAAAACTATACAGTCAATGTCTTTATCAAACAACACTGTTTCACAACGCATCAGTGACATGGCAGGAGATGTTTGGAAACAATTACTGCTTCACATACAAGCCAGTGAATTATATGCGTTACAGCTGGATGAGTCAAACACAGCTCCTGGTATATGTCTGTTACGTTTATATGGGGTCAATTAAAGAAAACATCCTCTTCTGCAAACCACTGGAAACCAGGACAACAGGAGAGGATATTTTTTAAGTACTGGACAGCTTTGTGACATCAAATGGACTTTGGTGGTCAAGATGTGTTGGTATCTGTACTAACGCAAAAGCCATGACAGGGAGACATAGTGGAGTGGTAACGCGCGTGCAAGCAGTTGCTCCCGACGACACTTGGGTACACTGCAGCATTCAGCGAGAGGCTCTTACTGCCAAGGAAATGCCTGACAGCTTAAAATATGTTTTGGACACTACAGTGAAAATGGTTCACTTTGTTAAAGCCCTGATCTCTCGTGTATTTTCTGCACTATGCGGTGATATGGGCAGCGACCATGTAACACTTTAAAACATACAGAGGTGCGCTGGTTATCAACGTTCTTTTGAATTGAGAGACAAGCTTAAAGGTTTCTTTACAGACCATCATTTTCACTTGTCTGACAGCTTGCACGATGACGAGTTTCTCACACGACTGGCCTATCTAGGAGTAGTTTTTTCCCGTCTGAATGATCTGAATCTAGGATTACAGGGGACACTCCGCAACTATATTCAATGAGCGTGACAACGCACAGGCCTTTCCATCATTGTATGATGTATCCTGCTTTGGCAAATCGCGCTGATGCCCTTAGCAACCACGTACCTATGTGAAAGTGGATTCTCTGCTCTCACTAGCGTGAAACTAAATACAGGCACAGACTGTGTGTGGGAAATGATTTAAGACTGAGACTCTCTCCAACCCAAGCGCTGTCTCAGGTCTTATACCTGACCCTTTATCTCAGGTCCACCAGAGACATCTAGTGGTGAGAGGAGAGCATTACAACACACAACACAGCATCAAACTGAAAAAACTGGATGTGGGAACTCCACTCGGGCGTTTCTTTCATGCCTGCTAAATTAGGTTAAGGGGAAGGTGTTGTGGGAGATGAGTAGTTGGTAGATTTAGCCTATTAAGCCAATGACTATGTGCTTTTCCAGGTCTTCCTGTATTGTCTGACCTGTTGGTACACCAGACTCTTGGCACATTTGGGCAGAAGTGTCTAGAAACAAGATTAACCTAACCCTGGCTCTGGCCCTAAACCTTACCGTTACCCTGGCTCTGGCCCTAACCCTAACCGTTACCCTGGCTCTGGCCCTAAACCTTACCGTTTATACCAGGTCCAAATATCTAAGTTTCAAGTTGTATGTGTCACATGACATGCACCAGTAGACCTACAGCTTTAACTTGCCATCCCCCAACAGCAGTATTCAATAACAAAACAGAGGAAGTTATATACAGGGTCAGGGCCTGTAGCACATTTACAATGTGATACTGGAGTATTGAGGTAGATATGTACATGTAGACAGGGATACTGGAGTATTGAGGTAGATATGTACATGTAGACAGGGATACTGGAGTATTGAGGTAGATATGTACATGTAGACAGGGATACTGGAGTATTGAGGTAGATATGTACATGTAGACAGGGATACTGGAGTATTGAGGTAGATATGTACATGTAGACAGGGATACTGGAGTATTGAGGTAGATATGTACATGTAGACAGGGATACTGGAGTGTTGAGGTAGATATGTACATGTAGACAGGGATACTGGAGTGTTGAGGTAGATATGTACATGTAGACAGGGATACTGGAGTGTTGAGGTAGATATGTACATGTAGACAGGGATACTGGACTATTGAGGTAGATATGTACATGTAGACAGGGATACTGGAGTGTTGAGGTAGATATGTACATGTAGACAGGGATACTGGAGTGTTGAGGTAGATATGTACATGTAGACAGGGATACTGGAGTGTTGAGGTAGATATGTACATGTAGACAGGGATACTGGAGTATTGAGGTAGATATGAACACGTAGACAGGGATACTGGAGTGTTGAGGTAGATATGTACATGTAGACAGGGATACTGAAGTATTGAGGTAGATATGTACATGTAGACAGGGATACTGGAGTGTTGAGGTAGATATGTACATGTAGACAGGGATACTGGAGTGTTGAGGTAGATATGTACATGTAGACAGGGATACTGGAGTATTGAGGTAGATATGTACATGTAGACAGGGATACTGGAGTGTTGAGGTAGATATGTACATGTAGACAGGGATACTGGAGTGTTGAGGTAGATATGTACATGTAGACAGGGATACTGGAGTGTTGAGGTAGATATGTACATGTAGACAGGGATACTGGAGTGTTGAGGTAGATATGTACATGTAGACAGGGATACTGGAGTGTTGAGGTAGATATGTACATGTAGACAGGGATACTGGAGTATTGAGGTAGATATGTACATGTAGACAGGGATACTGGAGTGTTGAGGTAGATATGTACATGTAGACAGGGATACTGGAGTGTTGAGGTAGATATGTACATGTAGACAGGGATACTGGAGTGTTGAGGTAGATATGTACATGTAGACAGGGATACTGGAGTATTGAGGTAGATATGTACATGTAGACAGGGATACTGGAGTGTTGAGGTAGATATGTACATGTAGACAGGGATTAGGAGAAAGTGACTGGTTGCAGGATTAATTAATATTAATATGGCAGCAGCATGAGTGGTGTGTGTGTGTGTGTGTGTGGGTGATAGTGTGTGTCAGTGTGTCATGATACGCAGAAAAGGGCTGTAGTAAAGTGACTGATAGCAGGAGTATATAAATACTTGTCGTAGTTGGGTTGGAGCACGAAAGACAGCAGACATACAGTACGGCACCATAACCACCAGGGACATCTAGGGGTGGGAGGAGAGCATTACAACCCAACATTATTTTACCTTAACCTTCATCTCGGTTCAATCAGAACTAAAATCTTACATAGTTGGGTCAGATGGTCGATTAAATTCTGGGAACAAACGTGTTAGAAATGGAGATTTACGGATTGAGAAGTCTCCACCCTCGCAAAAGGAAACTGTAAGGCAAAGCCCCTCCCCTTCTGATAATTTTACCTGTATTTATCACACATGGGCTAGAAATCCCCACCCCCAGTTTAAGCACCGCCTTTGCCCAATCCTGATTCGTCCAAATAACCCGTGAGGAAGACCCAAGCACAGGAACTAATGCTGCCGATTATCTCACACATCCCATAGCCTGATGACAGACCCGCGGTACCATTTACCCTCCTTGTGTCTCTAAAACTGTGTAGAATTATTAGTTCAGTCAGCAACAGTAAACACAACACATTTTTTGGGTCAGAAAAACCCATGAGAATAAGTACTTTGGTTTCCTTTTCTAGTTTATTATCATACCAATACATACATATATACATGCATATATACATACATATATACATGCATACATATATACATACATACATACATACATACATATATACATACATATATACATACATATATACATACATACATACATACATACATACATACATACATACATACGTACATACATACATATATACATGCATATATACATACATATATACATGCATATATACATACATATATACATACATATATACATACATACATACATACATACATATATACATACATACATACATACATACATACGTACATACATACATACATACATACATACATACATATATATATACATACATATATACATACATACATATATATACATACATACATACATACATATATACATACATACATACATACATACATACATACATACATACATACATACATACATACATACATACATACATACATACATACATACATGTAGCTTCCAAAGTAAGATAATATTGTGGAAACTCTACAAAAACACACAGATTATGAACTGCAAATACATGAGTTAAATATTTCAATATATAGACGATAACATCACAACACTGGTAAAATGAGACCTCTAAATATGTAGTTTGTTAAAATCTGAATTTCACACCACTCCTTGTTTCTCACCAATAAATCCATGAAGGAGTAGTACTCAACATGCCTTTTCTCTCAAGCACTTCATATCCACCACTGACAGTGTTTGTATGCTAGTATCAGGGTCGGGTAAATTCGAATTCAAGTCTGTTAATTTGTTAAATAAACTGAAATTCAAATTCAGTATCTATTTTCAAAGATTTTTCAATGATCTGAAAAATAAAATATATTAATTTCAAATATTTTTCAATTTTAGTTTTAAAAAATCACTTCCTGAATTGACCCAAACCCTGCTTGGTATGTTTAGTTTTAGGAAGATTGTTATGATGTGTTAAAATTGATCCTAATAAATAAATACTTTCAACTTTATTATTTAAATTGGAAATATAGATTACATTTTAAATGTTATAAAAAAAATTGACAATTTATTTAAAACAATATGTTATTTCATTAGCGGTAAAGCTTGCTATCTTATTGAATTACCAAATCACTAGTAACAGAGGAAGTTCCTCATCTCCTCACAGTCCCTGATTCCCCAAAGCTCTCCCTCTCTGGCCAGGGTCCCACAGCGGAGGTGTTGGGCGGGGCAGTGGGGCAGCCTCCCCCCGGTCCAGGCCTCGTACTCCAGGGGGTCTCCATTCACCCACAACCAGAAACCACTGAAAAAGTGTAGACCGGTCCACACATGGTCCGTCTGGGCCCCCTTTGAATTCATAATTCTCTGGACGAGGAGCTGCTCATTCTCAGACAGCAGGCTGGTGAGGTCAGTGTAGTGTTTCCTGCAGTGCTCCAGAGCCTCCTCCCACGTCTTGTTTTTCTGAACCAGGACCACGTTCATATCAAAGCACCAGAAAGGGTTTCTTTGTTGGCACAAGCTGTCAGCCATCTCACCCTTTATCACACCGACACAGTCCTGGTTGACAATAAGATGGTTTGGCAGGCCTTTACTCCAGAACCTGAATGTTGAGTTCCACCCTCCAGACCACTTCCACTCTGTTGAGTCATTGGTATCTCTGTACAGACCGATCCAAGTCAAACCAATCCAGTTGAATTCAGAAGTTAAGACGTTGGAGAACAGCTCTGCTTCCTCCTGGTTGGTAATGAAGGCCAGGTCAATGTATTTCTCTCTGCAGTACTGCTGAGCTTCTTGCCAGGTCAGCTGTTTATCCACATAGTAGAACTGTTTGGTAAGACCAGAGACTACTGTAAACAGAGCAGTGATGAGGAGCCCAGTGGAGCTGCTCTTCCTCTGCATGATGTCCCAGTACTCAGTCAGTGTGGAGTGGAGTTGACTCTGCTGCTGCTCTTATGATCACCAACTACCGGGCGCTTCCTTGGCTCACCTCTACATACAAAGCAAACCAATCAGAGAGGCTTCATTAACTCACCTGTACACCCAACCCACCAATGAGAACACTTCCCTAACTCACCTGTAAACACTGGCCCTTCTGCTGCCACTACCCACATCGTTTTTCTCTCTCTCTCTCTCTCTCTCTCTCTCTCTCTCTCTCTCTCTCTCAAACATTCACTTTCTCCCCCTTCTCACTCACTCTGTCTCTTTCTCTCCCTCCCTCTCTTACTGGGTGGAAGGCTCATTTGATTTCCATCATTGGGTGTCCCCCCAATAGAATGGCCCAATGGGGTCGATGCAAAACGAGCGTGCCCACTCACCCCCCCCCCCCCCTTCTCTTTCTTTCTCTCTCTCTCTCTAGGTCACTTTCCTTCCCTCTACAGTCCTTCGTTAGGTAAATCTCCTCACTGCCTCTCAGTCAAATGTTTCCAGCCATGCAAAGACCCTGGGTTGCTCTAGGTATGTCTGGGTTGGGCTGGTCTGGGTGGGTCTGGTCTAGGTTTGTCTGGGTTGGTCTGGGTTGAGCAGCAGAAGAACAGAGAGGATGGTCCCCAGTTAAATCCCCCAGGTCATGGATCAGAGTGACTGTATTGTTTGATTTGAGCTCACCCGTACAACCAGCCCACCAATCAGAGAGACTTCCTCAGCTCACTTGTACACCCAGCCCACCAATCAGAGAGACTTCCTCAGCTCACTTATACACCCAGCCCACATATCAGAGAGGCTTTGTTTAACAGTGGCAAGTTTTCATGGATCCCAAATAATATATCTTTCATCTCTCTGTGTTTCATAATTTTTCTTCAATTTGCAAGAGGCTGTATGTATCTCATCATAGAAAGCATCCGAGCGAGTAAAACAGCTCCCCCCTTCTGTATGTGTAGCCCATCTATCTGATGCTCTATGGTCCAAAAATAGGATGATATTGTTGGAGCATTGAATGCAAGGGAAGCCAGTGAGCATTTGGCCTCCCTTGATAAAAATAAATAAATACAATAATAGCCAATCAGTGTTGAGCTAAACTGAGTGAGCTCAACTGTGAATGGTCCTGGCACACCAAAACAAAGTGCCAGACCAATCACATCACATCAAGCCAAGCATCATTGAAATATATATATTTTGTTGCATCTCGTTGTGTTGTTGTACTCCGGTGGCTAGCTAGCTGATAAAATGGTCCCTTCCATGGACGGAGAAAAGGATTTGGACATGTGGTTTTACTTAATCATCCATACTGGCCTGAGAAGATGAAGATGTAGTTAGATGCATTTTAGCCAGGTAGCCTAGGACAACAAAAACTAAAGAGTGTACTGTATGACAGAGTGGTAGACCATTTCAGCAACATGTAAGAGAGGAGGATGGCATTTCTTTACAAGTAGGGTGAGTCAACATGTTACGCACACGCAAACAGAAATCAGTGCCATGGAAAGCCACATGATATTTAGCTTATGTTGATTGGACTAAAGTGTTTTTGGAATCTTTTAGTTGCCACTGTTTTAGACTAAACTTGTTGAAGTTGAAATGTTGCTGGAATAGTGGAGGCAGTCCATGTTTTCTTTGTGACTTGCGGTAAGCTCATTCCTTTGACGATAAAGGCGACTCCGACCATCACCCCTGGTGAGACAAAACCGCGACTCGTCAGTGAAGAGCACTTTTTGTCAGTCCTGTCTGGTCCAGCGACGGTGGGTTTGTGCCCATAGGCGACGTTGTTGCCGGTGATGTCTGGTGAGGACCTGCCTTACAACAGGCCCTCAGTCCACCCTCTCTCAGCCTATTGCGGACAGTCTGAGCACTGATGGAGGGATTGTGCGTTCCCGGTGTAACTCGGGCAGTTGTTGTTGCCATCCTGTACCTGTGTCACACCCTGACCTTAGAGATCTTTTTATGTCTCTATTTGGTTTAGTCAGGATGTGATTTGGGGTGGGTATTCTATGTTCTATTATTTGTATTTCTATGTTTTGGCCGGGTAGGGTTCTCAATTAGGGACAGATGTCTATCGTTGTCTCTGATTGAGAACCATACTTAGGTAGCCCTTTTCCCACCTGTCTTTGTGGGAAGTTGACTTTGTTTATGGCACATAGCCTTTAGCTTCACAGTTTATTTTGTAGTGTTTATAGTTTTATTCGGCGTCTTTTCTAAATAAAAGAATATGTACGCTCACCACGCTGTCCAGTTCTTTCAACAGCCATGACAACCTGTCCCGCAGGTGTGATGTTCGGATGTATTGTTCCTGTGCAGGCGTTGTGACCCGTGGTCTGCCAATGCGAGGACGATCAGATATCCGTCCTGTCTCCCTGTAGCGATGTCTTAGGCGTCTCACAGTACGGACATTGCAATTTGTGGCCCTAGCCACATCTGCAGTTCTCATGCCTCCTTGCAGCATGCCTAAGGCACGTTCACGCAGATGATCAGGGACCTGGGGCATCTTTCTTTTGGTGTTTTTCAGAGTCAGTAGAAAGGCCACTTTAGTGTCCTAAGTTTTCATAACTGTGACCTTAATTGCCTACCGTCTGTAGGCTGTTAGTGTCTTAACGACCGTTCCACAGGTGCATGTTCATTCATTGTTTATGGTTCATTGAACAAGCATAGGTTACAGTGTTTAAACCCTTCACAATGAAGATCTGTGAAGTTATTTGGATTTTTAAGAATTATCTTTAAAAGACAGGGTCCTGAAAAATGGACGTTTCATCGTTCGCTGAGATTACATCACTGACAGATCAAGTAAACACAATACGACAACAGGCCTGAAGAGTGAATAAAGACGATGATCCATGACCTTGGGGAATTAACTTGGGGACATCTTCCCTGCTGTGCTGCTGCCCAACCCAGGCTTGGCTGTAAAAAGGTCTGAAGGGTTTTTACATGGCTGAAAAAACATTTGACTGAGATGCAGAGAGGAGATTTACCTAACAAAGAAATGTAGAGGGAAGGGAAGTGACCCTTGATGAAAATGAAAACGTGTCAGTTTGTCACTTTCACAAGGTTGGAGTAATAACATGTTCAACTACTTAAGACATTGTCTCGAATCATCTACGCTGAACAAAAATATAAACGCAACATGCAACAATTTCAACGATTTTACTGAGTTACAGTTCATATAAGGAAATCAATGTCAATTCATTAATAGGGCCCTAGTCTATGGATTTCACCTGACTGGGCAGGGGTGCAGCAATGGGTTAGCCTGGGAGGGCATAGGCCCACTCACTTGGGATACTGGCCCACCCACTGGGGATCAAGGCGCAGCCAATCAGAATGATTTTTTCCCCACAAAAGGGCTTTATTATAGACAGAAATACTCCTCAGTTTCATCAGCTGTCCGGGTGGCTGGTTTCAGTTGATCCCGCAGGTAAAGAAGCCGGATGTTGGTGGCTGATTGGCTGTGCAATCAGAGAAAGCATTTCTTGTACTTTGATCTGAATGTGATCCTGGTACAGATGAACAAGATGTGGGAGGAGGCTCTGGATCACTGCAGGAAGCACTACACTGACCTCACCAGCCTGCTGTTTGAGAATGAGCAGCTCCTCGTCCAGAGAATAAGGGATTCAAAGGGGGCCCAGACGGACCATGTGTGGACCGGTCTACGCTTTTTCAGTGGCTTCTGTCTGTGGGTGAACCGGGACCCCTGGAGAACCAGGCCTGGACTGGGAGGAGGTTGGCTCAGACTGCCCCACCCAACACCTCCGCTGTGGGACACTGGCCAGAGAGGGAGAGCATTGGGGAACCAGGGACTGTGAGGAGAGGAGGAACTTCCTTTGTTACTAGTGAATTGGTAATTCAATGTATTTCTCCTATTAGAATAACATAGGACACTATGTTATGTTTGTCAATTTTTTTTTTTTTAAGTTAACATGAATTTGTTTGAAAGCCAAAGATGTTGTTACATAAATAATGATTAATGGAGAAGACAGCACAGCAGGCACCCGGGTTGTGAAGGAGTGGATGAGATATTTATTAATATACTAGCAGTGATGGAACTTAAAGGGATACTTTGAGATTTTGGCAATGAGGCCCTTTATGAACTCGTGGATAAATCAAAATCAAATGTATTTATATAGCCCTTCGTACTGCTGTACAGAATCCCAGCCTGAAACCCCAAACAGCAAGCAATGCAGGTGTTGAAGCACGGTGGCTAGGAAAAACTCCATAGAAAGGCCAAAACCTAGAGAGGAACCAGGCTTATGTGGGGTGGCCAGTCCTCTTCTGGTTGTGCCGGGTGGAGATTATAACAGGACATGGCCAAGATGTTCAAATGTTCATAAATGACCAGCATGGTCAAATAATAGGTCTGGGACAGGTAGCACGTCCGGTGAACAGGTCAGGGTTCCATAGCCTCAGGCAGAACAGTTGAAACTGGAGCAGCAGCATATTTATACCATATTTATCTTTCTGTGTCCAGTATGAAGGAAAGTTAGAGGTAGTTTCGTGACCCAAAGCTAACTAGCTTTAGAGCAATGACTGCTAGCAGATACTAGTAGACTTCCAGTCGTTGCGATAACGCTAAAATCCTGAAGTATCCCTTTAATGATTCTGTGCTCTACAAAAGCTGTTGTGTTGCAACAATAATAAAACGGAGGAATAAGCAGATTATGTCCTTTTTTTTGTCGATCTTTCTTGCCTAGTTTACCAGGCTATTATTAGCCTACTGGAAAGGAATGTGCAAATAGACAAATCAGAAAATCCACTACAGACAGCACTTTGACAGCACGGGAGCTCGCATGCAAACCATAATGCAAACCCGCAGCTCTGCAGTGCATCGACTGCGCAGGGTGTAGAGAACACTCCCTCTTGTTCAACCAAGATCCCAGACACCATTTTATTTTGTTGAATGTCACACATATAATATATTCCTCTATTTTATGGTGTTCTGACTTATTAACCGGTGGGATATCAATAAAATAAGTATTGTAAACATATTATCTGTAATGTCCAGCGAACCTAGTGCCCGAAATCAGGCGTTTTAGTCTTAAGATGTATAAATTCCGTAAATGTAACTGCAAAAGGGACTCCAGAGTGGCGCAGTGATCTAAGGCACTGCATCGCAGTGCTAGCTGTGCCACTAGAGATCCTGGTTCGAGTCCAGACTCTGTGCAGCTGGCAGCGACCAGGAGACTCATGGGGCAGTGCACAATTGGCCCAGTGTCGTCAAGGTTAGGGGAGGGTTTGTCCCGCAAGGATGTACTTGTCCCATTGCACACTAGCAACTCCTGTGGTGGGCTGGGTGCAGTGTACACTGACATGGTCACCAGGTGTATGGTGTTTCCTCTGACACATTGGTTAAGAAGCAGTGTGGCTTGGCTGGGTTGTGTTTCGGGGGACGCTTGACCTTCGCCTCTCCCGAGTCTGTACGGGAGTTGCACCGATGGAACAAGAATGTAACTACCAATTGGAAGTCTACTGGTATCTGCTAGCAGTCATTGCTCTAAAGCTAGCTTTACCCCTTTTTTGGATAAAAAAAACAATCATTTCAACTGCAAGGCACTTGTCGGTAGTTTTGAAAAACTGCAAACAGGAAATCATAAGATTGATTGACCTCCTGGGGTCAACTTCTGGGGGAAGTGGAAGCAACTTTTGTTTTTTTACAACTGAAAGAGATCCAACTTCCACATCCAACGGGGCAAAATAAAGTACCCTACTTCTCTCTATTTTTTTATTTAAAAAATATATAGATATATTTAACCTTTATTTAACTAGGCAAGTCAGTTAAGAACAAATTATTATTTACAATGACGGCCTAGGAACAGTGGGTTAACTGCCATGTTCAGGGGCAGAACGACAGATTTGTACCTTGTCGGTTACTGGCCCAACGCTCTAACCACAAGGCTACCTGCCCCCCCTCTAACCACTAGGCTACCTGCCTCCCCTCTAACCACTAGGCTACCTGCCTCCCCTCTAACCACTAGGCTACCTGCCTCCCCTCTAACCACTAGGCTACCTGCCTCCCCTCTAGGCTACCTGCCCCCCCTCTAACCACTAGGCTACCTGCCTCCCCTCTAACCACTAGTCCTCTATCAGTATCTTAAGAAAACAAGCACACCTGGATTTTTACAAAGTGGCCGAAATGCCACGTCCACTTATGTTAGTACTGTAACGACCCTGAGTTAATAAGCGCGGATATCGACTCTGTCGGTCGAGCATGCTTTTGCGGCACAGTAAATAGCGCGCTGGACTTCTGGCTAGAAGGTCAACGGTTCGAGACCTGCTCCCTGCTGTTTCAGTACAGTAAATTCATAACAACCTAACCATTACGAAACTTCTAATCGATCAAATAGGCCTCACGTAGCAACGGTTGTTGTTTAGAAAAATCGGGTTGATTCTAGCAGTGGTGTGTTCTACATGGTTGATAAAGTTTTGCCATTTTGAGTTCTTCCGGGAATCAGGAGTCAGCTGACTAGGGCTCGTCACTAGTTACCACAGCCACACAGTCATAAACCCCGCCTGTTTCTAAAATATATATTCTTCAAATGTGATTATAAACCTAACCGTAACCACACTGCGAACCATACGCCTAAACCTAACCCAAAATTAAGCCCCCAAAACACATTTCTTTTAAAAAATACAATTTTACGACATAGCCAATTTTTACTTTGTGGCTGTGGTAACTATCGGAAAACACTAGAAAAAACTGAACAAGACAACAGTGCAACGTTATGGTAAGTTGTATAATTTCCTCTTTTCAAACGTATTCACTTGCTATCTCTTCATTGCAATAACTGTTGGAGGTTATTCGCCGTTATAGTTACGGTTATAACGTCTTTGTCGTTACCTAGCTAAACATCCATAAGCTGACAGAGCCTGTTCGAGTAAACAACTACAGTGAAAGCTAGCTAGCCTAGTTTAGCTACTAAGCTAGCTATCCTGCTAACAAACTAACTTGACAGATGGGGGGTTGGCTAGCTACTGCACTTCCTGATAAAACATTACTTAGGAAGCTACCTGGCTTGCTAACTTAAAGTTTTGCGAACGTACTAGCTAGTAGCAAGTCCAATGTCACATATATTATATTTACAATTTCGTCAAAGAAATTGTCTGTGGTTTCGTTTCTTGGAAGCCTTGCTAAATGCACAGTTCATGTTTACATCTTGCTTGGATGCATTACTCCAGCTGAACTGCCAAAGGTAATCCATACGTAACGTTACACTGGAAATTGACCCCCAGGTACACAAATCACAATACAGTACTTTGCTTGGCCATTCAGAGAACAACCGCTTACTAACAAAAACGTCAAAACCCTATTGGACATGGTTCTACACTGAACAAAAATATAAAGGCAACATGCAACTTTTTTTTATTTTTCTGAGTTACAGTTCATTTAAGGAAATCAATCAATTTCAATAAACTAGACGTGTCTGTAGGCAGCCCGGTACCAGCCTGACTAGACGTGTCTGTAGGCAGCCCCGGTACCAGCCTGACTAGACGTGTCTGTAGGCAGCCCGGTACCAGTCTGACTAGACGTGTCTGTAGGCAGCCCGGTACCAGCCTGACTAGACGTGTCTGTAGGCAGCCCGGTACCAGCCTGAATAGACGTGTCTGTAGGCAGCCCGGTACCAGCCTGAATAGACGTGTCTGTAGGCAGCCCGGTACCAGCCTGAATAGACGTGTCTGTAGGCAGCCCGGTACCAGCCTGAATAGACGTGTCTGTAGGCAGCCCGGTACCAGCCTGACTAGACGTGTCTGTAGGCAGCCCGGTACCAGCCTGACTAGACGTGTCTGTAGGCAGCCCGGTACCAGCCTCACTAGACGTGTCTGTAGGCAGCCCGGTACCAGCCTGACTAGACGTGTCTGTAGGCAGCCCGGTACCAGCCTGACTAGACGTGTCTGTAGGCAGCCCGGTACCAGCCTGACTAGACGTGTCTGTAGGCAGCCCGGTACCAGCCTGACTAGACGTGTCTGTAGGCAGCCCGGTACCAGTTTAAACATGAATGGAAGTACTTTAGTTAAAAAAAAATATATATATATATATATAAAAATACGTGGTTAAATATTTGTTAAACAAATCCTAAAAAGTCCTCATCTTTCTTACTTCTCTCAGATATAGGACAGCCACTTCAAAACATACGTCCATTTGATGATCCCTCACCGACTTTATCACAGTTGCAACTGACAGTATTTTTCAGTTCCAACCCATTTCTGGCGGCCTTCCTCCTTAAGTTTCCAAAAACCACAAGCGATGCATGTTAACGTTCAGACCGAACGTCTGGCCTCTTAAAGTCCCCTGGAAGAAGATGCCTCATCAATCGGTGCTAAAGGTCGTTGGCCTCTATGAATGGGGCAGGCAAGGGGTTAATAATAATAATACTAAAAGCTATTTGATTCAATTGTTTTGTCTTTCCAGAGCGGTGAGGACTGGAATATGTGAACATTGTATACTGCTGGTGATATATAACCCACCATTGAAGATGCCTGCGGTGTCCCGCGGGGCGAAGGACTTGTACCTCTCTACTAACCTGGGGGACCTCAACAAGAAAGCTGAAGTCAAGCCTGACAAAATCAACACCAGGAGGTAAGCTGTTGTTCTGGCATGGATGTCATTTAAATGGTCCTGGTACCAGACACTGGCTGGACAGAACAGGCCTGTTACCAGGACCATACAGACACTGGCTGGACACAACAGGCCTGTTACCAGGACCATACAGACACTGGTCTTGGTAACAGGCCTGTGTTCAATTCTCCAGCTATGTTCCAGCTATGCTCTATTGTGTGTTCCAGCTATGTCCCGTTGTGTGTTCCAGCTATGTCCCGTTGTGTGTTCCAGCTATGTCCCGTTGTGTGTTCCAGCTATGTCCTATTGTGTGTTCCAGCTAAGTGTATGGTAAATGTTCTATTGTGTGTTCCAGCTATGTTCTATTGTGTGTTCCAGCTAAGTGTATGGTAAATGTTCTATTGTGTGTTCCAGCTATGTTCTATTGTGTGTTCCAGCTAAGTGTATGGTAAATGTTCTGTTGTGAGTTCCAGCTATGTCCTATTGTGTGTTCCAGCTATGTTCTGTTGTGTGTTCCAGCTATGTCCAGAGTGTATGGTAAATGTTCTGTTGTGTGTTCCAGCTATGTCCAGAGTGTATGGTAAATGTTCTGTTGTGGGTTCCAGCTATGCTCTGTTGTGTGTTCCAGCTATGTGTATGGTAAATGTTCTGTTGTGAGTTCCAGCTATGTCCTATTGTGTGTTCCAGCTATGTTCTGTTGTGTGTTCCAGCTATGTCCAGAGTGTATGGTAAATGTTCTGTTGTGTGTTCCAGCTATGTTCTGTTGTGTGTTCCAGCTATGTCCAGAGTGTATGGTAAATGTTCTGTTGTGTTTTCCAGCTATGTCCAGAGTGTATGGTAAATGTTCTGTTGTGTGTTCCAGCTATGTCCAGAGTGTATGGTAAATGTTCTATTGTGTGTTCCAGCTATGTCCAGAGTGTATGGTAAATGTTCTGTTGTGTGTTCCAGCTATGTCCAGAGTGTATGGTAAATGTTCTGTTGTGTGTTCCAGCTATGTCCAGAGTGTATGGTAAATGTTCTGTTGTGGGTTCCAGCTATGTTCTGTTGTGTGTTCCAGCTATGTTCTATTGTGTGTTCCAGCTATGTTCTATTGTGTGTTCCAGCTATGTGTATGGTAAATGTTCTGTTGTGAGTTCCAGCTATGTGTATGGTAAATGTTCTGTTGTGAGTTCCAGCTATGTTCTGTTGTGTGTTCCAGCTATGTTCTGTTGTGTGTTCCAGCTATGTTCTATTGTGTGTTCCAGCTATGTTCTATTGTGTGTTCCAGCTATGTGTATGGTAAATGTTCTGTTGTGAGTTCCAGCTATGTCCTATTGTGTGTTCCAGCTATGTTCTGTTGTGTGTTCCAGCTATGTCCAGAGTGTATGGTAAATGTTCTGTTGTGTGTTCCAGCTATGTCCAGAGTGTATGGTAAATGTTCTGTTCTGTGTTCCAGCTATGTCCAGAGTGTATGGTAAATGTTCTGTTGTGTGTTCCAGCTATGTCCAGAGTGTATGGTAAATGTTCTGTTGTGTGTTCCAGCTATGTTCTATTGTGTGTTCCAGCTATGTTCTATTGTGTGTTCCAGCTATGTGTATGGTAAATGTTCTGTTGTGAGTTCCAGCTATGTGTATGGTAAATGTTCTGTTGTGAGTTCCAGCTATGTTCTGTTGTGTGTTCCAGCTATGTTCTGTTGTGTGTTCCAGCTATGTTCTATTGTGTGTTCCAGCTATGTTCTATTGTGTGTTCCAGCTATGTGTATGGTAAATGTTCTGTTGTGTGTTCCAGCTATGTCCAGAGTGTATGGTAAATGTTCTGTTGTGAGTTCCAGCTATGTCCAGAGTGTATGGTAAATGTTCTGTTGTGAGTTCCAGCTATGTTCTGTTGTGAGTTCCAGCTATGTTCTGTTGTTAGTTCCAGCTATGTTCTGTTGTGAGTTCCAGCTATATTCTGTTCTGTGTTCCAGCTATGTCCAGAGTGCCTGTAAGATCTTCAAGGCTGCGGAGGAGTGTCGTCTGGATGGAGACGAGGAGAAGGCCTATGTTCTCTACATGAAATACCTAACGGTTTATGATCTCATCAAGAAGAGGCCCGACTTCAAGCAGCAACAGGTACCAACCGTGGTCCGTTAGTTCACACCGTACCACCGATGGTAGCCCTGTCGAAAACAAGTGTTTCTTTATATGGACACGTTCAGGTTATAAACCTTCCCAGTTCTTCCGTTTGGTCCTTAGTGAATACAACCCATGTTTTGCTACTCAGACCACAGAGGGAGGTCAAGCCATACGATATGTTTTAAAGGAGACTGGGAGCTCCCATCTCCCCGTGTATTCAGTGGTTTCTCAGACTGTAGGAATGTAATGGGGGGCGCAGCGTGTAGAGGGGAGAACAGGGGGGGGGGGGGGGGAGTAGTGGGTGAAGAGGGATTCAACCCCATGCCGACACGGGCTGTGTGCTTGTAGACTGCAGAACTAGTGATGAGCCACACTCCCACACGGGACTGTTATGATACTGGCCATATTGAGGGTTCGAACCGTACGAGGACAAGGCTTCCTACCGTGATTTCACGCTCTATTGATTTTCCCGATTTGGTTATAGAATAGTACTGTCTTAGTCGAAGTGGATGCTACTGGATTCACGTTAACCATCAATACTAAAGGTACTTGATTTTCAGCTGACATTGTGAAAAGTCATTCCGTTTGGCAACGACACAATGTATTGATTTTTGGCTAGCTGTTTTTTCACGTTGTTGAGACCGCTGTCATCTGAAGCACCTTTCCTCTCTGTTGTCCAAGGAGTTCTTCCTGTCCGTGCTGGGGCCCACCACCTTTAAAAAAGCCATAGAAGAAGCCGAGAAACTCTCTGAAAGCCTTAAACTCAGGTTGGTGTGTCGTCGTCGTTTATTCACAGACATTACGTTCACTTTGCACTGGATGTTAGTAAATCAACTGGTATTCAGTTGACATAGGTTTTAGCTGAACTTCAATAACCCTGAATGGTTTGAAGGAGACCATTGACTTTGCCAAAGACGGAGATATGTTCATTTGAAGCTATAGAATCTCAGCCTGATGCTTCTACAGGTTACTGTTTCTGTTTTCCTGTGTGTGTGTGTGTGTGTGTGTGTGTGTGTGTGTGTGTGTGTGTGTGTGTGTGTGTGTGTGTTTAGGTACGAGGAAGTCGAGGTTCGTAAAACGCTCGAGGAGAAAGAGAGACAAGAGGAGAAGAAAAGGAGGGAGGATAAGACGGAGAAAGATGGAGGGAGGGCATCTCCAAAAGCAGGGAAAGAGATCAAGAAGGTAGGTCCCTGAATGATGACGAGGACACCACAGCTCTGACGAAGGCTGTGAGGTCGATACGTAAACTCTGTCAGCACCACCGCTTTCGGTACCAGTTGTCGACACCGCCCCTGTCGTCACCACCCCTGTCGACACCTCCCCTGTCGACACCACCCGTTGTCGACACCACCCGTTGTCGACACCACCCGTTGTCGACACCACCCGTTGTCGACACCACCCCTGTCGACACCACCCCTGTCGACACCACCCCTGGTCGACACCACCCCTGTCGACACCACCCGTTGTCGACACCACCCGTTGTCGACACCACCCCTGTCAGCACCAGTTGTTGTGGTTGAGAGTTGGTCCTTTAAGATGCCGTGGACTCAGTTGTAATGTTCTGTGTTCTAGGTAAAAGAGCAGAAGGAGTTGAAAAATGTAACTTCAAAAGGTAAGGATGATGACCAGCAAACTGACTCAAATGCTTTTTAAAAAGGTTTCAGAATTTGAGGTAATACAAAGTTATGACATGAATATAAGTTGTTTTACACAACAGGTTGCTGTTTATTGATTTATCCATCTTTTGTTATCCCCTCCGTACCTCCCTCCCTCCGTACCTCCCTCCCTCCGTACCTACCTCCCTCCCTCCCCCTGTACCTACCTCCCTCCGTACCTACCTCCCCCCGTACCTCCCTCCCCCCGTCCCTCCCTCCCTCCCTCCCTACCTTCCTACCTCCCTCCCTCCGCACCTACCTCCCTCCCTCCGTACCTCCCTCCCCCCCATACCTCCCTACCTTCCTACCTCCCTCCCTCCGCACCTACCTCCCTCCCTCCGCACCTACCTCCCTCCCTCTGCACCTACCTCCCTCCCTCCGTACCTCCCTCCCTCCGTACCTCTCTCCCTCCATACCTCCCTCCGTACCTCCCTCCCTCCCTCCGTTCCTCCGTTCCTCCCTCCCTCCGTACCTACCTCCCTCCCTCCGTACCTACCTCCCTCCCTCCGTACCTACCTCCCTCCCTCCATTCCTCCCTCCCTCCCTCCGTACCTCCCTCCCTCCCTCCGTACCTACCTCCCTCCCTCCGTACCTCTCTCCCTCCGTACCTCTCTCCCTCCGTACCTCTCTCCTTCCGTACCTCTCTCCTTCCGTACCTCTCTCCCTCCGTACCTCTCTCCTTCCATACCTCCCTCCCCCCGTACCTCCCTCCCTCCCTACCTTCCTACCTCCCTCCCTCCGCACCTACCTCCCTCCCTCCGTACCTCCCTCCCCCCCATACCTCCCTACCTTCCTACCTCCCTCCCTCCGCACCTACCTCCCTCCCTCTGCACCTACCTCCCTCCCTCTGCACCTACCTCCCTCCCTCCGTTCCTCTCTCCCTCCGTACCTCCTTCCCTCCCTCCCTCCGTACCTACTTCCCTCCCTAGCTGCGGTGTCAGCGGGAGGGATCACAGCAGAGGGGTTGTTCAAGATGATGAGGGACCAGGCCATTACGGTCATTGTGATGGACGCCCGCTGCCTCCGAGACTTCCAGGACTCACAGATCCAGGTCCCCACCCAGACTGTCATCAGTGTCCCAGAGGAGGCTATCAACCCTGGGTACGGAGGGAGCGATGGGTGGAGGGTTGTAATGGTTGATCCAGGTCTCCACTCTGACCATGCCCAAATAAATGTATTAAAAACGACTAATAATCACTACGGGCTACAAGCTGTCTTCTCTGGGGCCACATTCAGCCCGTGGGCCGTGTGTTGTGCACCCCTGCACAGGGTAACAGGTCATCATTCTGTTCCCACAGCATCACAGTGAACCAGATTGAGGCCAATCTACCCGATGCGTCCAGAGAGACGTGGAAGAGACGGGGGTTCGTAGATTACATCATCCTACTGGACTGGTTCAGCTCTGTTACCGACCTCAAACTGGGAAGCACCTTACAAAGCCTCAAAGATGCTCTCTACAAGGTAACATAACATAGGAATGTGTGTTCCCTGCAATGCTTCCTCAGTCAGTGTGTTCCCTGCAATGCTTCCTCAGTCAGTGTGTTTCCATTGAGGTAATGTGTGTTTCCATTGAGGTAATGTGTGTTTCCTCAGTCAGTGTGTTCCCTGCAATGCTTCCTCAGTCAGTGTGTTTCCATTGAGGTAATTTGTGTTTCCATTGAGGTAATGTGTGTTCCCTCAGTCAGTGTGTTTCCATTGAGGTAATGTGTGTTTCCATTGAGGTAATGTGTGTTTCCATTGAGGTACTGTGTGTTCCCTCAGTCAGTGTGTTTCCATTGAGGTAATTTGTGTTTCCATTGAGGTAATGTGTGTGTTCCATTGAGGTAATGTGTGTTTCCTCAGTCAGTGTGTTTCCATTGAGGTAATTTGTGTTTCCATTGAGGTAATGTGTGTTCCCTCAGTCAGTTTGTTTCATTGAGGTAATGTGTGTTTCCATTGAGGTAATGTGTGTTCCCTCAGTCAGTGTGTTTCCATTGAGGTAATGTGTGTTTCCATTGAGGTAATGTGTGTTCCCTCAGTCAGTGTGTTTCCATTGAGGTAATTTGTGTTTCCATTGAGGTAATGTGTGTTCCCTCAGTCAGTTTGTTTCATTGAGGTAATGTGTGTTTCCATTGAGGTAATGTGTGTTCCCTCAGTCAGTGTGTTTCCATTGAGGTAATGTGTGTTTCCTCAGTCAGTGTGTTTCATTGAGGTAATGTGTGTTTCCTCAGTCAGTGTGTTTCATTGAGGTAATGTGTGCTTCACAGTGGGACAGTACCACTATCCTGCGTAGTGAGCCCATGGTTCTGGAGGGAGGCTATGAGAGCTGGCTCCTCTTCTACCCCATGTACACATCCAACGCCAAAGTCAGACCGCCCCGAACACACTGCTACAGCACCCTCCCACAGCGTGAGTACCCCTTAACCCTTACCTTAACCCAACCCCCCCCCTGAATACACAGCTATAACACCCTCCCACAGCGTGAGTACCCCATAACCCTCACCCTAACACACAGCTACAGCACCCTGTATAAAAGACACCTATCCACACACTCAATCAAACAGACTCCAACCTCTCCACAATGGCCAAGACCAGACAGCTGTGTAAGGACACCAGGGATAAAATTGTAGACCTGCACAAGGCTGGGATGGGCTACAGGACAATAGGCAAGCAGCTTGGTGAGAAGGCAACAACTGTTGGCGCAATTATTAGAAAATGGAAGAAGTTCAAGATGACGGTCAATCACCCTCGGTCTGGGGCTCCATGCAAGATCTCACCTCGTGTGGCATCAATGATCATGAGGAAGGTGAGGGATCAGCCCAGAACTACACGACAGGACCTGGTCAATGACCCGAAGAGAGCTGGGACCACAGTCTCAAAGAAAACCATTAGTAACACACTACGCCGTCATGGATTAAAATCCTGCAGCGCACGCAAGGTCCCCCTGCTCAAGCCAGCGCATGTCCAGGCCCGTCTGATGTTTGCCAATGACCATCTGGATGATCCAGAGGAGGAATGGGAGAAGGTTATGTGGTCTGATGAGACAAAATACAGCTTTTTGGTCTAAACTCCACTTGCCGTGTTTGGAGGAAGAAGAAGGATGAGTACAATCACAAGACACCATCCCAACTGTAAAGCATGGAGGTGGAAACATCATTCTTTGGGGATGCTTTTCTGCAAAGAGGACAGGACGACTGCACCGTATTGAGGGGAGGATGGATGGGGCCATGTATCGTGAGATCTTGACCAACAACCTCCTTCCCTCAGTAAGAGCATTGAAGATGGGTCTTCCAGCATGTCAACGACCCGAAACACACAGCCAGGGCAACTAAGGAGTGGCTCCGTAAGAAGCATCTCAAGGTCCTGGAGTGGTCTAGCCAGTCTCCAGACCTGAACCCAATTGAAAATCTTTGGAGGGAGCTGAAAGTCCGTATTGCCCAGTGACAGCCTCGAAATCTGGATCTGGATAAGGTCTGTATGGAGGAGTGGGCCAAAATCCCTGCTGCAGTGTGTGCAAACCTGGTCAAGAACTACAGGAAACGTATGATCTCTGTAATTGCAAACAAAGGTTTCTGTACCAAATATTAAGTTCTGCTTTTCTGATGTATCAAATACTTATGTCAGGCAATAAAATGCAAATTAATTACTTAAAAATCATACAATGTGATCTTCTGGATTTTTGTTTTAGATTCCGTCTCTCACAGTTGAAGTGTACCTATGATAAAAAAAATTACAGACCTCTACATGCTTTGTAAGTAGGAAAACCTGCAAAATCAGCAGTGTATCAAATACTTGTTCTCCCCACTGTATGTATGTGTGTGTATGTATGTATGTATGTATGTATATATAAATATATATTATACATACATACATACATACATACACACATACATACAGTGGGGCAAAAAAGTATTTAGTCAGCCACCAATTGTGCAAGTTCTCCCACTTAAAAAGATGAGAGAGGCCTGTAATTTTCATCATAGGTACACTTCAACTATGACAGATAAAATGAGAAAATAAAATCCAGAAAATCACATTGTAGGATTTTTAATGAATTTATTTGCAAATTATGGTGGGAAATAAGTATTTGGTCACCTACAAACAAGCAAGATTTCTGGCTCTCACAGACCTGTAACTTCTTCTTTAAGAGGCTCCTCTGCCCTCCACTCGTTACCTGTATTAATGGCACCTGTTTGAACTTGTTATCAGTATAAAAGACACCTGTCTTTTATAGTGTACCTATGATGAAAATTACAGGCCTCTCATCTTTTTAAGTGGGAGAACTTGCACAATTGGTGGCTGACTAAATACTTTTTTGCCCCACTGTACATACATACACACACACATACAGTTGAAGTTGGAAGTTTACATACACTTAGGTTGTTGTCATTAAAACTCATTTTTCAACCACTCCGCAAATTTCTTGTTAACAAACTATAGTTTTGGCAAGTCGGTTAGGACATCTGCTTTGTGCAGGACTCAAGTAATTTTTCCAACAATTGTTTACAAACAGATTATTTCACTTATATTTCACTGTATCACAATTCCAGTGGGTCAGAAGTTTACATACACCAAGTTGACTGTGCCTTTAAACAGCTTGGAAAATTCCAGAAAATTATATCATGGCTTTAGAAGCTTCTGATAGGCTAATTGACATAATTTGAGTCAATTGGAGGTGTACCTGTGGATCTATTTCAAGGACTACCTTCTAATTCAGTGCCTCTTTGCTTGACATCATGTGAAAATCAAAAGAAATCAGCCAAGACCCCAGAAAATAAATTGTAGACCTCCACAAGTCTGGTCCAACGCCTGAAGGTACCATGTTCATCTGTACAAAAAATAGTATGCAAGTATAAACACCATGGGACCACGCAACTGTCATACTGCTCAGGAAGGAGATGCGTTCTGTCTCCTAGAGATGAACGTACTTTGGTGCAAAAAGTGCAAATCAATTCCAGAACAACAGCAAAGGACCTTGTGAAGATGCTGGAGGAAACAGGTACAAAAGTATCTACATTCACAGTAAAAAAGAGTCCTATATCGACAACTTGAAAGGCCTCTCAGCAAGGAAGAAGCCACTGCTTCAAAACCATCATAAAAAAGCCAGACTACGGTTTGCAACTGCACATGGGGGGGCAAAGATTGTACTTTTTGGAGAAATGTCCTCTGGTCTGATGAAACAAAAATAGAACTGTTTGGCCATAATGACCATTGTTATGTTTGGAGGGAAAAGGGGGAGGCTTGCAAGCCGAAGAACACCGACCGTGAGGCACGGGGGTGGCAGCATCATGTTGTGGGGGTGCTTTGAGGGAGGAGGGACTGGTGCACTTCACGAAATAGATGGCATCACGAGGAAGAAAAATGATGTGGATATATTGAAGCAACATCTCCAGACATCAGTCAGGAAGTTAAAGCTTGGTCGCAAATGGGTCTTCCAAATGGACAATGACCCCAAGCATACTTCCAAATTATTGGCAAAATGGCTTAAGGACAACAAATTCAAGGTGTTGGAGTGGCCATCACAAAGCCCTGACCTCAATCCTATTGAAAATATGTGGGCAGAACTGAAAAATGCGTGTGCGAGCAAGGAGGCCTTCAAACCTGACTCAGTTACACCAGCTCTGTCAGGGGGAATGGGCCAAAATTCACCCAACTTGTTGAGGGAAGCTTGTGGAAGGCTACCCGAAACATTTGACCCAAGTTAAACAATTTAAAGGCAATGCTACCAAATACTAATTGAGTGTATGTAAATGTCTGACCCACTGGGAATGTGATGAAAGAAATAAAATCAGAAAGAAATAATTCTCTTCTATTATTCTGACATTTTACATTCTTAAAATAAAGTGGTGATCCTAACTAACCTAAGACAGGGCATTTTTACTAGGATTAAATATCAGGAATTGAGTTTAAATGTATTTGGCTAAGGTGTATGTAAACTTATATTTCTTATTCCATGCCTTTACTTTAGATTTGTGTGTGTGTATAAGGTAGTTGTGGAATTGTTAGATATTGCTGCACTGTCAGAACTAGGAGCACAAGCATTTCACTACGCTCTCATTAACATCTGTGTATATATGTATATGACCAATAACATCTGCTAACCATGTGTATGTGACCAATAACATCTCTTAACCATGTGTATGTGACCAATAACATCTGGTAACCATGTGTATGTGACCAATAACATCTGCTAACCATGTGTATGTGACCAATAACATCTGCTAACCATGTGTATGTGACCAATAAC
Source organism: Oncorhynchus clarkii lewisi (assembly GCF_045791955.1). NCBI lineage: Eukaryota > Metazoa > Chordata > Actinopteri > Salmoniformes > Salmonidae > Oncorhynchus > Oncorhynchus clarkii. The sequence continues at coordinate 87,579,375 of NC_092152.1, forward strand.
ATCTGCTAACCATGTGTATGTGACCAATAACATCTGCTAACCAATAACATCTACTAACCATGTGTATGTGACCAATAACATCTGTTAACCATGTGTATGTGACCAATAACATCTACTAGCCATGTGTATGTGACCAATAACATCTGCTAACCATGTGTATGTGACCAATAACATGTGATTTGGTTTAGACCTCTGTTGGATTCAGTTAGACAGCCAAACCATGACTTCAGTAGGAGTTATTGTAGCATTACTTGTTCATGTTTTCTGTTGAGCAGTGAACTTCAGCTACCCGTCACTGGAGGAGCCCAAACCTCCAACCCCTCCTCCCCCCGAGCCGGACCCTGAACCCCAGGCTCCCCCTGCCTCCCTGGGTAGCGTACAGGTGAACGGTGGCCCCCTGGAGGATCTGACCCCCTCCACATGGATGGAGGCTGACGCCACAGACTCACCCCACACAGGGTTCACTCACCCTGGAGTAGACCACAGCAAGAAGGACCCTGGAGCTGGTCCAGGGACCCCCAGCCAGCCTGGAGGGACAGCCAAGCACATCCCACAGGTTACTGCACGAGCTCATTCATTTGTTTGTGTTTATCATTCATTCAATAAATATTTAGCTTTTTAAATACATTATTTACCCAAATCACAAGATGACATTGGTTTCACTATTTATTTATTTTACCTTTATTTAACTAGGCAAGTCAGTTAAGAACAAATTCTTATTTACAATGACGGCCTAGGAACAGTGGGTTAACTGCCTTGTTCAGGGGCAGAACGACAGATTTGTACCTTGTCAGCTCGGGGATATGAACTTGCAACCTTTCGGTTACTAAGTCCAACGCTCTAACCACTAGGCCACCCTGCCGCCCCATTACCCTGTAAGCAGTCTATGGACAAGGTTATGACAGCAGTCTATGGACAAGGTTATGACAGCAGTCTACGGACAAGGTTATGACAGCAGTCTACGGACAAGGTTATGACAGCAGTCTATGGACAAGGTTATGACAGCAGTCCACGATTTTGGTTTCAAGTCATGGTGTCCTTTATTTGAATTGTTTCACACATCATGTCCAAGTCCTCTATAAGTAACTTTGATGAGCTACACAATCCATTTGAGATACTTTAGGTTGATTTGGACCTGGCGTGTGGGAAAATGGTCATGTATTAGGTACCATGGCTTGCATTGGATTTGTGACACAAGTCCTAAAACCAAATAGCGTTTTGAAAACAGTGCCAGGGAAAACTAAACAAAATCATGGATCGTTCTCATACATTGAGACGGCGTACAGGGTAAAGGAAACCAATTGTCATTTGGGTCAACTATCCCTTCAAATATATTTCAAGAGAACGTCACAATGAGATATTGATAGCTTTTTCCTAGTTGTCAATAGTCCAGAAAGACTGTGTTAATGTCACCACCTAACCTGCCCAGGAACTGCGGTTGAAAATTAGCCGGCTGGCTAAAAAACGTCACTTTTACAGAAACGTTGATTTAATGTGCAATGTCCCTGTAAAAAAAATAAACTCAAAACTTTAATTTCTGCTTTTTATTATTCTTTAAATGTCTAATTAAAAGTTTAATCCTCCCTGTTTGTTACCCCCCCCCCCCCCTCCTGCCGTTCCTCGCTCCCCCAGATCGACCGTACCAAGAAGCCATCAGTCAGAGTCTCAGACGGGTCTAAAACCCCCCTGGATGCCCTCCCCAGGGACCTGCCCCCCTCCTCCCAGAATGGCCCGTCTGTACCCCAACCCAACCGCTCGGTCAAACCGGCCTTTGACCCGGCGGTGCCGCTGACGGACGAGGAACGAGGTCAGATCCACACAGAGACGGCTGCTCTGATGGAGAAGGCCCGGAGAGAGCAGGAACAACGCAAACAGGAACGCCGCACCGAGGAGGAGTGGAGAGAGAGGGAATGCCGGGAGAAGGAAAATGAGGAGATGGAGAGGAGGAAAGAGGAAGAGAACGGGACTCAGGAGAGGAAGAGATTGGAGAGACACAAGGCAGAGGAGGAGAAGGAGAACGGGGTTAGGGAAGAGCGAGAGAAGAGGGAGGATACGCCGACCAACGGTGATTCTCTGGACTCGCCGGCTCCCAACCGTATCGTCACGGAGATTAAGGTCAGTGTCTCTGTCTATCTGTGGCTGCATTCACTCATGTCATTTAAAGCTTTGGTTTGGTGCACGCATGGGAGGAGGGAGTTTCCACCATCTTCCTCACACCAGTCCTTTTAAAACTGTGTCCTCCGATGGGACAAGGACAGACCCTCCCCTAACCCAGACGACGCTGGGCCAGTTGTTCTCCCGGTCGAGGCCGGCTGCGACTGAGCCTGGATTCGAACCCAGAATCTCGAGTGGCACAGCCAGCCACTGCGCCACTCCGGAGGCCAGTGTCTGTCAATGTTATACCCTGTTATACCCTGACTACAATGCTCGCATCTCAAAATAAATGTAGAAATCTATGTTATTAAATTATTGCACCCACATTGCTCGCGCGCGTCAACGAGCGTCTCCGTTGCCAAGGGCTAAAATAGAAGTTAGTTCTATTTGTGACGCAGATCATGCTGCAAGTCCTGCCTCTCCCATCTCCTCATTGGTTTATAGAAGCAGGTACCCACATGCCATCTCATTGGTTATACCCACGTGGGTGATTGAAAGACGAACTGTCTTGCCGGTTGTTGTGGTAATACTATGAAAGTTTAGATGCCAATTACCATATAAGTTCAAAGATGAAAAAACCTGTAAGGAGGAGAGATGACTAGAAACAATTCGGTTGACCGTTTTATGTGTGGATGAATTGTCGGAGTAGAGGACCTTGTGCATTTCAGGTAAAATAACAACGCAATGTTTATATCCCAGGACAAATTAACTAGCAACAGCAAGCTAGCTAAATAGGACAAATTAGCGAGCAAGTGCAAGCTTGCTAGCTAAATAGGACAAATTAGCTAACTAGCTAAATATGACAAATTAGCTAACTAGCTAAATAGGACAAATTAGCTAACTAGCTAAATAGGACAAATTAGCTAACTAGCTAAATTGCCATAAATGTTTAATACTTTTTGACCTGTCCCCAAATTAATGTAATTGGTTCAGAGTTTGTTTTGATATTTTAACCTGCGTGTTGTGATCACGTTTCGTGTGGGGGGACAAAATAAATGTATGCACGATGGTGCACGCGCGCAGCCGGTTTGGGTTCGTCGTTAGTGTGACACCTTTATTTATACAGGTACGTCAATTAAGAACAGATTCTTATTTACAATGATGACCTGTCAAACACATCAATACACAACAATGACTCTGTACACATCTATATTCACATCAATTACACGACACACCCTCTGGCTTCTGCTACCCAAATATTGTAACCCAACTAAACTCAGCAAAAAAAATAAACGTCCTCTCACTGTCAACTGGGTTTTATTTTCAGCAAACTTAACCTGTGTAAATATTTGTATGAACATAACAAGATTCAACAACTGAGACAAAAACTGAAATGGAAAATTGTGTCCCTGAACAAAGGGGGGATCAAAATCAAAAGTAACAGTCTTTAGAGTGGTGTGGCCACCAGCTGCATTAAGTACTGCAGTGCATCTCCTCCTCATGGACTGCACCAGATTTGCCAGTTCTTGCTGTGAGATGTTACCCCACTCTGTCACCAAGGCACGTGCAAGTTCCCGGACATTTCTGGGGGGAATGGCCCTAGCCCTCACCCTCCGATCCAACAGGTCCCAGACGTGTCAATGGGATTGAGATCCAGGTTCTTCGCTGGCCATGAGGGAACATTGACATTCCTGTCTTGCAGGAAATCACGCACAGAACGAGCAGTATGGCTGGTGGCATTGTCATGCTGGAGGGTCATGTCAGAATGAGCCTGCAGGAAGGGTACTACATGCGGGAGGAGGATGTCTTCCCTGTAACGCACAGCGTTGAGATTGCCTGAGATGACGACAAGCTCAGTCCGATGATGCTGTGACACACCACCCCAGACCATGACGGACCCTCCACCTCCAAATCGATCCCCGCTCCAGAGTACATCAATCCTGCTCCAGAGTACAGGCCTCGGTGTAACTCTCATTCCTTCAACAATAAATGCGAATCCGACCATCACCCCTGGTGAGACAAAACCGCGACTCGTCAGTGAAGAGCACTTTTTGTCAGTCTTGTCTGGTCCAGCGACGATGGGTTTGTGCCCATAGGCGACGTTGTTGCCGGCGATATCTGGTGGGGACCTGCCTACAACAGGCCTACAAGCCCTCAGTCCAACCTCTCTCAGCCTATTGCGGACAGTCTGAGCACTGTTGGAGGGATTGTGCATTCTTGGTGTAACTCGGGCAGTTGTTGTTGCCATTCTGTACCTGTCCCGCAGGTGTGATGTTCGGATGTACCGATCCTGTGTAGGTGTTGTTACACGTGGTCTGCCACTGCGAGGAGGATCAGCTTTCCGTCCTGTCTCCCTGTAGCGCTGTCTTATGCGTCTCACAGTACAGACATTGCAATTTATTGCCCTGGCCACATCTGCAGTCCTCATGCCTCCTTGCAGCATGCCTAAGGCACGTTCATGCAGATGAGCAGGGACCCTGGGCAACTTTCTTTTGGTGTTTTTCAGAGTCAGTAGAAAGGCCTCTTTAGTGTCCTAAGTTTTCATAACTGTGACCTTAATTGCCTACCGTCTGTAAGCTGTTAGTGTCTTAACGGCCATTCCACAGGTGCATGTTCATTAATTGTTTATGGTTCATTGAACAAGAAATACAGTGTAGACTCCAGAATCCTGGAGTCACCTTGTCACTGTTGACATTGAGACTGGTGTTTTGCGGGTACTGTTTAATGAAGCTGCCAGTTGAGGACTTGTGAGGCGTCGGTTTCTCAAACTAGACACTCTAATGTTCTCTTGCTCTGTTGTGCACCGGGGCCTCCCACTCCTCTTTCTATTCTGGTTAGAGCCAGTTTCCGCTGTTCTATGAAGGGAGTAGTACACAGTGTTGTACAAGATCTTCAGTTTCTTGGCAATTTCTCGCATGGAATAGCCTTCATTTCTCAGAACAAGAATAGACTGACGAGTTTCAGAAGAAAGTGCTTTGTTTCTGGCCATTTTGAGCCTGTAATGGAACTCAGCTAGTCTAAAGAAGGCCATTTTTATTGCTTATTTTATCAGCACCACAGTTTTCAGCTGTGCTAATATAATTGCAAAGGGGTTTTCTAATGATCAATTAGCCTTTTACAATGATAAACTTGGATTAACTAACACAACGTGCCATTGGAGCACAGTAGTGATGGTTACTGATAATGGGCCTCTGTACACCTATGTACGTAGATATTCCATTAAAAAAATCAGCCGTTTCCAGCTACAATAGTCATTTACAACATTAACAATGTCTTCACTGTATTTCTGATCAATTTTAAGTTATTTTATTATTTCAAAAAGGACATTTCTAAGTGACTCCAAACTTTTGAACAGTTGAAGTGGGAAGTTTACATACACTTAGGTTGGAGTCATTTAAAACTCGTTTTTCAACCCCTCCACAAATGTCTTGTTAATAACAAACTATAGTTTTGGCAAGTTGGTTAGGACATGTACTTTGTGCATGACACAAGTCATTTTTCCAACTCCACCAACTTTAAGGACTTTTGGAGATCATTCCACATGAGCGGTGCCAAAAGACTAAAAGCAGATTTACCTAACTCGGTGGAGATTGATCTCCAGGGTTAGCTCTCCCCGAGTCCAGGTCTGGTAACTTGTACGTCTGAAGGTAACCAATGAGGTCAATTATGGCAGACGTTTATGCTAGAGGGCTTTCTAACCAAAAGGAGCGCAATGGCATCAAACTACGAGACTTCAAGGAGGGCCAGCCTACTTTCTCCGTCTGTCTGTGGCGGTGAGTCTCTGTTTCTGTGATGCTGACACTAAGCATCTAACCGTTTCTCCCAGTCTCTACTGTACCTTTCCAGCCCAACACCAGTAAGCCCATCCCATAGCCAACCCATCTCTTAATATAAACCCCATCCATCCATCTCACCCGTCTGATACTATCCATTAGCCACCAGTTAGTAAGTAGTCTGTCCCCAATGACCAGCGGAAATCTGAAAAGCCCATCCCATGTGTAACCCATATCCTACTACAGTGGTTCTCAAACCTCTCCTCAGGGACCCCCAGCCGGTCCAAACCTCTCCTCGGGGACCCCCAGCCGGTCCAAACCTCTCCTCGGGTACCCCCAGCCAGTCCAAACCTCTCCTCGGGGACCCCCAGCCGGTCCAAACCTCTCCTCGGGGACCCCCAGCCGGTCCAAACCTCTCCTCGGGGACCCCCAGCCGGTCCAAACCTCTCCTCGGGGGCCCCCAGCCGGTCCATGTATTTGATCTATTCCAGAACTGGCACACCTGATTCAACTTGTCAACAAATCATCAAGCCCTTGACTAGGTGAATCAGTCATCAAGCTCTTGATTAGGTGAATCAGTCATCATGCTCTTGACTAGGCGAATCAATCATCATGCTCTTGACTAGGCGAATCAGGTGAGATAGTTTAGGGTTACATTTGTGAAACACCTTGGGGGGTTCCTGAGGAGAGATTTGGAGAACCACTGTCCTAATATACAGCCCATCAATCTCACTGATACCCATAAAGCTAATCTGTACAGTGAAATGATGTGAGCTGCGTTGTGCTGTGTCCCTCCCAAACCCCAGGCTCCCTCCCCCCTGAAGCTTAGTGGTGATGTAAAGAGGAGTCGTCAGCCTGGGAGGTTACAGCATAGAACAGTTGAGGACTATGTCATACCCAAGGTATATAATCACCACTCTGAACCACCACCTCGTTATGGCATGTTGTTGTTTTAGAAAAAGCTTCAGTATTTATTTATGAGCTTGTTTCTGCATCCAGGGTGCATGGTCTCGACCGCTGTTGGAAATGGCGGGACGCATATGGCGCTATGGGGACGTTTGATCCCCAAGTTTGCTATTTTTTTTTTCTCTTTTCTTTTCTTTATTTGTTCTACCATCGCCTGCCGGGAACGTTCTAGTGAAGCAACAGGAGAACCCTGCATTTAAATACTACCGATAGTTGTCCCTCTTTTGACTGGGCATTTAAATATTACCGATAGCTGTCCCCCTTTTGACTGGGCATTTAAATACTACCGATAGCTATCCCCCTTTTGACTGGGCATTTAAATACTACCGATAGCTGTCCCCCTTTTGACTGGGCATTTAAATACTACTGATAGCTGTACCCCCTTTTGACTGGGCATTTAAATACTACTGATAGCTGTCCCCCTTTTGACTGGGCATTTAAATACTACAGATAGCTGTCCCCCTTTTGACTGGGCATTTAAATACTACTGATAGCTGTACCCCTTTTGACTGGGCATTTAAATACTACTGATAGCTGTCCCCCTTTTGACTGGGCATTTAAATACTACCGATAGCTATCCCCCTTTTGACTGGGCATTTAAATACTACCGATAGCTATCCCCCTTTTGACTGGGCATTTAAATACTACTGATAGCTGTACCCCTTTTGACTGGGCATTTAAATACTACTGATAGCTGTCCCCCTTTTGACTGGGCATTTAAATACTACCGATAGCTATCCCCCTTTTGACTGGGCATTTAAATACTACCGATAGCTATCCCCCTTTTGACTGGGCATTTAAATACTACTGATAGCTGTCCCCCTTTTGACTGGGCATTTAAATACTACCGATAGCTGTCCCCCTTTGACTGGGCATTTAAATACTACTGATAGCTGTCCCCCTTTTGACTGGGCATTTAAATACTACCGATAGCTATCCCCCTTTGTCCCTGCATTTAAATACTACCGATAGCTGTACCCCTTTTGACTGGGCATTTAAATACTACCGATAGCTGTCCCCCTTTTGACTGGGCATTTAAATACTACCGATAGCTATCCCCCTTTGTCCCTGCATTTAAATACTACCGATAGCTGTCCCCCTTTTGACTGGGCATTTAAATACTACAGATAGCTGTCCCCCTTTTGACTGGTCATTTAAATACTACCGATAGCTATCCCCTTTTGACTGGGCATTTAAATACTACTGATAGCTGTCCCCCTTTTGACTGGGCATTTAAATACTACAGATAGCTGTCCCCCTTTTGACTGGGCATTTAAATACTACCGATAGCTATCCCCCTTTTGACTGGGCATTTAAATACTACCGATAGCTATCCCCCTTTTGACTGGGCATTTAAATACTACAGATAGCTGTCCCCCTTTTGACTGGGCATTTAAATACTACCGATAGCTGTCCCCCTTTTGACTGGGCATTTAAATACTACTGATAGCTGTCCCCCTTTGTCCCTGCATTTAAATACTACAGATAGCTATCCCCCTTTTGACTGGGCATTTAAATACTACCGATAGCTGTCCCCCTTTTGACTGGGCATTTAAATACTACCGATAGCTATCCCCCTTTTGACTGGACATTTAAATACTACTGATAGCTGTCCCCCTTTTGACTGGGCATTTAAATACTACTGATAGCTGTACCCCCTTTTGACTGGGCATTTAAATACTACTGATAGCTGTCCCCCTTTTGACTGGGCATTTAAATACTACCGATAGCTATCCCCCTTTTGACTGGGCATTTAAATACTACCGATAGCTATCCCCCTTTTGACTGGGCATTTAAATACTACCGATAGCTATCCCCCTTTGACTGGGCATTTAAATACTACCGATAGCTATCCCCCTTTGACTGGGCATTTAAATACTACCGATAGCTATCCCCCTTTTGACTGGGCATTTAAATACTACCGATAGCTATCCCCCTTTGACTGGGCATTTAAATACTACCGATAGCTATCCCCCTTTGTCCCTGCATTTAAATACTACAGATAGCTATCCCCCTTTGACTGGGCATTTAAATACTACCGATAGCTATCCCCCTTTTGACTGGGCATTTAAATACTACCGATAGCTGTCCCCCTTTTGACTGGGCATTTAAATACTACCGATAGCTGTACCCCTTTTGACTGGGCATTTAAATACTACCGATAGCTGTACCCCTTTTGACTGGGCATTTAAATACTACCGATAGCTATCCCCCTTTTGACTGGGCATTTAAATACTACCGATAGCTATCCCCCTTTGACTGGGCATTTAAATACTACCGATAGCTATCCCCCTTTGTCCCTGCATTTAAATACTACAGATAGCTATCCCCCTTTGTCCCTGCATTTAAATACTACAGATAGCTGTCCCCCTTTGACTGGGCATTTAAATACTACCGATAGCTGTACCCCTTTTGACTGGGCATTTAAATACTACAGATAGCTGTCCCCCTTTTGACTGGTCATTTAAATACTACCGATAGCTGTCCCCCTTTTGACTGGTCATTTAAATACTACAGATAGCTGTCCCCCTTTTGACTGGGCATTTAAATACTACAGATAGCTGTCCCCCTTTTGACTGGGCATTTAAATACTACCGATAGCTGTCCCCCTTTGTCCCTGCATTTAAATACTACAGATAGCTATCCCCCTTTGACTGGGCATTTAAATACTACCGATAGCTGTACCCCTTTTGACTGGGCAGATTTCTCCTTACATTGGCTGCGCTCTATACACTGTGTGTAACGTGTGTGTAACGTGTGTGTAACGTGTGTGTAACGTGTGTGTAACGTGTGTGTAATGTGTGTGTTGTCCCACAGCGGGAGCTCCTAACTAGAGCCAGAAGTGAAGAGATGGGGAGGAGTGTACCAGGCCTGCCTGTTGGCTGGATGAAGGTAAAAACAAACACTAAACTGACATATCAAACTATTTCACTTTTTAGTTTCTTGATGTTTAAGAGTAGCCAGCAAGGGGGGAAAGCATTGAAGTGTACATATTCTATCAGTGTAATGGTTAACTACATTGCATGCAAATACGATGGAGAATGTTTTCACACACAACCATTAGTTGTGAGAAAAATAAAATGGAGAACGAAAGAAACTCTCCCCTCTCCTCTCTCTCCTCTCTACACCAGTTCTTGGATACGGTAACCGGTACCTACCGTTACTACCATTCCCCAACCAACCGGGTGCACCGCTATCCCCCTGAGGTCAGCGTGCCCCAGACGCCCCCCTCCACCCCTCCTACGGCCAAACAGAAGCAGCCTCGCCCCGCTGAGCCAGACCAGACCATGGACCGTGACCAGGAGCAGTCCAAACTGAAACGTTCCTATTCTTCTCCAGACATCAGCCAGGACCTGAGGGAGGAGGGGCTAAAGAAGGTTACCGCCCCTATAACTGCAGCCACGCGCCCAACCTTTAACAGGGAGACCAAGTAGGTGACATCATCGTCACATGGATATGGGCCTGGTCAATATATACGTTTCACTCACTCAGATTAAGCCTACTACTGGACTAAAAAGCAATTTTTCAATGACAAATATGTTTTTAAATCCTGGGGTGTATTCATTAGTTGGATTCCGGGGGCAAAGCGTTTTGTCTGTTATAAAACGTTTTTTCCAACGGAAACCGTTTACCGTTTTACTCTAGGAACCAAACGGAAGCCAACAGAGAAAACAGAACGAAACGGGGAGAGGGACCTAGCTGAATTTGTCCAATCGAAACAGTTTCCGTTACAAAATGTTTTGCAGCAGACACCGAATCCGACTAATGAATACACCCCTGGACTACACTTAATCTGAGTCTGGGGTTAAAATCAAGCCTGGGACTAAATTGCATTTAAATGTTTCTAGATCATTTGGATTCATGGATATTATTATTTTTTTTAAATACTATTGGATTATGACAAAACTTGATTTTAAAAGGTTTGAGTCTCCAGAAGTATTTAATCCACATTTCTGGATGAAAGTTGACGACGTCACAGAATCAGTTTTGTAACGTAGTTTATTTGACGGTGCTGTTTGTAACTCGCCACTGCCGTCCGTCCCCCAGACCGTCCACTGCTAGCGTCTACACCAAGGTGGAGATCGCCCGTCCGTCTGCGGCTAAGATCCGTAACCTGAACCCTGTGTTCGGCGGTCTGGGCGCCTCGCTCACCGGCCTGCGGAACCTCGGGAACACCTGCTACATGAACTCCATCCTGCAGTGTCTCTGCAACACCCCGGCCATGGTCGACTACTTCAACAAGAACCTCTATCAGGAGGATATCAACAGGTCAGTCATGTAGTGGTGATGATAATGTAGTAATGATAATGTAGTAATGATAATGTAGTGGTTTATAATGTAACACCCCGGCCATGGTCGACTACTTCAACAAGAACCTCTATCAGGAGGATATCAACAGGTCAGTCATGTAGTGGTGATGATAATGTAGTAATGATAATGTAGTGGTTTATAATGTAACACCCCGGCCATGGTCGACTACTTCAACAAGAACCTCTATCAGGAGGATATCAACAGGTCAGTCATGTAGTGGTGATGATAATGTAGTAATGATAATGTAGTGGTTTATAATGTAACACCCCGGCCATGGTCGACTACTTCAACAAGAACCTCTATCAGGAGGATATCAACAGGTCAGTCATGTAGTGGTGATGATAATGTAGTAATGATAATGTAACACCCCGGCCATGGTCGACTACTTCAACAAGAATCTCTATCAGGAGGATATCAACAGGTCAGTCATGTAGTGGTAATGATAATGTAGTAATGATAATGTAACACCCCGGCCATGGTCGACTACTTCAACAAGAACCTCTATCGGGAGGATATCAACAGGTCAGTCGTCATGTAGTGGTGATGATAATGTAGTAATGATAATGTAGTGGTTTATAATGTAACACCCCGGCCATGGTCGACTACTTCAACAAGAACCTCTATCAGGAGGATATCAACAGGTCAGTCATGTAGTGGTGATGATAATGTAGTAATGATAATGTAACACCCCGGCCATGGTCGACTACTTCAACAAGAACCTCTATCAGGAGGATATCAACAGGTCAGTCATGTAGTGGTGATGATAATGTAGTAATGATAATGTAGTAATGATAATGTAGTGGTTTATAATGTAACACCCCGGCCGTGGTCGACTACTTCAACAAGAACCTCTATCAGGAGGATATCAACAGGTCAGTCATGTAGTGGTGATGATAATGTAGTAATGATAATGTAGTAATGATAATGTAGTGGTTTATAATGTAACACCCCGGCCATGGTCGACTACTTCAACAAGAACCTCTATCAGGAGGATATCAACAGGTCAGTCATGTAGTGGTGATGATAATGTAGTAATGATAATGTAGTGGTTTATAATGTAACACCCCGGCCATGGTCGACTACTTCAACAAGAACCTCTATCAGGAGGATATCAACAGGTCAGTCATGTAGTGGTGATGATAATGTAGTAATGATAATGTAACACCCCGGCCATGGTCGACTACTTCAACAAGAACCTCTATCAGGAGGATATCAACAGGTCAGTCATGTAGTGGTAATGATAATGTAGTAATAACACTTCAACAAGAATTACTACCAAGATAAGAGAATCACACATATGCAGCTAACTCTCTCTCTCTCTCTGTCTCTCTCTGTCTCTCTCTGTCTCTCTCTCTCTCTCTCTCTCTCTCTCTCTCCCTCCTTCTGTCTTTCTTTCTCTCGCTGTCTGTCTCCCTTCCTCCCTCTGTCTCTCTGTCTCTCTGTCTCTCGGTCTCACTCTCTGTCTCACTATCTCTGTCTCCCTCCCACCCTCCTTCTGTCTCTCTTTTTCTCGCTGTCTCTCTCTCCCTTCCTCCCTCCGTCTCTCTCTCCCTTCCTCCCCCTGTCTCTGTCTCTCTCCTTCCCTCTGTCTCTCTCCTTCCCTCTGTCTCTTCCTCCCTCTCTATGTCTGTCTCTGTGTCTCTCTCTTTCTCCCCCCCCCCCCCTCCTGACAGGGCAAATATCCTGGGTCACCGAGGCGAGGTGGCAGAGGAGTTTGGTGTGATCATGAAGGCTCTGTGGTCAGGCCTGTATAAGTGTATCAGCCCCCGTGACTTTAAGGTCACTATAGGGAAGATCAATGAATCCTTCTCTGGCCAGGAACAACAGGACTCCCAGGAGCTGCTGCTCTTCCTTATGGACGGACTCCACGAGGACCTCAACAAGGTAGGGAGACCGGAGAGCGAACAGGAGAAAAGTCATTAACAAGGAAAATAGTGTGAACATTACCTAGAGTTGTATTGAGGAGATGGTGTGAGGAGAGGAGATGGTGTGGGGAGAGAGGAGATGGTGTGGGGAGAGAGGAGAGGATATGGTGTGGGGATGGTGTCTGTCCATGTTGTATTGACCTGTCTCTCTGTCTCTGTCCATGTTGTAATGACCTGTCCTCTGTCTCTGTCCATGTTGTATTGACCTGTCCTCTGTCTCTGTCCATGTTGTAATGACCTGTCCTCTGTCTCTGTCCATGTTGTATTGACCTGTCCTCTGTCTCTGTCCATGTTGTATTGACCTGTCCTCTGTCTCTCTCTGAAGGCTGCTAACCGTAAGGGTTACATAGAGGAGGAGAATGACGATCTGGACGACCAGCGGGCTGCTAACCAGGCCTGGACCAAACACAAGCTGCTCAACGAGTCTGTCATCGTAGCGCTGTTCCAGGGTCAGTTTAAGAGCACAGTTCAGTGTCTCACCTGCCACAGGAAGTCCCGCACCTTCGAGACCTTTATGTACCTGACCCTGCCGCTGGCCTCCACCAACAAGTGTTCCCTGCAGGTAAGACAACATGTGTGAGTATACACATACGGCTCTTCCAAACCCTTTTTCTGATATTTTAAGTAGAAATTGGTCAGAAATATAGCATTTTAAAAGCCTGTTATATTAAATTAAGGGGCCCATATGAAAAATTCAATAAATAAATATATATATTTTTTTAAATTTAAAGTTTTATTAAGTTTTCTTGTTTTTCAACCATGACCTAATGTCTTGATGTGTTTGAATCGTAATACAATGTGTAACCAACCTGTACCCTCTCCTCTGTTAGGCTGGTCTACAGTCTACTGTCTAGTCTACTGTCTACAGTCTACTGTCCTACTGTGTTCCAGGACTGTCTGAAGCTTTCTAATCTAACCATGTTCTACTGTCCTGAAGCTGTCTAATCTAACCATGTCCTACTGTCCTGATGTGTTTGAATCGTAATACAATGTGTAACCAACCTGTACCCTCTCCTCTGTTAGGCTGGTCTACAGTCTACTGTCTACAGTCTACTGTCCTACTGTGTTCCAGGACTGTCTGAAGCTGTCTAATCTAACCATGTCCTACTGTTTGTTCCAGGACTGTCCTGAAGCTGTCTAATCTAACCATGTCTTACTGTCCTGAAGCTGTCTAATCTAACCATGTTTTACTGTCTGAAGCTGTCTAATCTAAACATGTCCTACTGTCCTGAAGTTGTCTAATCTCACCATGTCCTACTGTCTGAAGCTGTCTAATCTAACCATGTCCTACTGTCCTGAAGCTGTCTAATCTAACCATGTTTTACTGTCTGAAGCTGTCTAATCTAACCATGTCCTACTGTCCTGAAGCTGTCTAATCTAACCATGTCTTACTGTCTGAAGCTGTCTAATCTAACCATGTCTTACTGTCTGTTCCAGGACTGTCTGAAGCTGTTTTCTAAGGAGGAGAAGATGACCGACCAGAACAAGGTGTTCTGTCGACACTGTAAAGCTCTCAGAGACTCCGTCAAGAAACTGGAGATCTGGAAGGTCCCGCCCATCATACTGGTTCACCTTAAACGGTACCTACTGACGACACCCGTGTGCATTTGAAATGACACATGATGACCAAGACACACACACACACACACCGATAACAACGTGTATTAACCCCAGTACTGCCGTCTGTTGTAGGTTCTCGTACGAGGGACGTTGGAAACAGAAGCTGCAGACGACAGTAGACTTCCCTCTGGAGAACCTAGACCTCAGTCAGTATGTCATCGGACCCAGACTCGGCCTCAAGAGATACAACCTGTTTGGAGTGTCTGTGAGTACTGTTAGCACCCGCCTGGAGACCCCGCGGGTCAAATACTTTACTGTGCCGTCTTCTGGTCCCGTGCGGCTCGGTTGGTAGAGCATGGGGTCTTTTCAACGACAGGGGGTTCCATTCCCCCAGTGGCCACTCATACCAAAATGTATGCCCCCCCCATCAACTACTGTCGCTTTGGATAAAAGCCTTTTGGGTAAATTACATGCGCTATATATACTAAAGTACGTGAACACCCCTTCATTGGTGGATTGTGCTATTTCAGCCACACTCGTTGATGACGGGTGTATAAAATCGGGTACACAGCCACGCAATCTCCACAGACAAACATTGGCGGTAGACTGGTCATCCTGAAGAGGTCAGTGACTTTCAACGTGGCACCAACAAGTCAGTTAATCAAATCTCTGCCCTAATAGAGCTGTCCCGGTCCAACTGTAAGTGCTGTTATTGTGAAGTGGAAACGTCTAGGAGCAACAACGGCTCAGCTCACAGAACGGGACCAGTGAGCGCTGAAGTGCGTAAAAATCGTCTGTCCTCGGTTGCAACACTCCACTACCAAGTTCCAAACTGCCTCTGGAAGCAACGTCGGCACAATAACTGTTCGTCAGGAGCTTCATGAAATGTGTTTCCATGGCCGAGCAGCCGCACACAAGTCTAAGATCACCATGCGCAATGCCAAGCGTCGTCTGGAGGGGTGTAAAAGCTCGCCGCCAATGGACTCTGGAGCAGTGGAAATGCATTCTCTGGGGGGATGAATCACGCTTCACCATCTGGCAGTCCGACAGACGAATCTGGGTTTGGTGGATGCCAGGAGAACCCTACCTGTCCGAATGCATGGTGCCAATTGTAAAGTTTGGTGTAGGAGAAATAATGGTTTGGGGCTGTTTTTCATGGTTCGATTCCCTTAGTTCCAGTGAAGGGAAATCTTAACGCTACAGCATACAATGACTTTCTAGACTAGAGACTGTGCTTCCAAGTTTGTGGCAACAGTTTGGGGAAGGCCCTTTCCTGTTTCAGCATGACAATGCCCCCTTGCACAAAGTGAGGATCATACAGAAATGGTTTGTCAAGATCTGTGTGGAAGTACTTGACTGGCCTGCACAGAGCCCTGACCTCAACCTCATCGAACACCTTTGGGATGAATTGGAACGCCTACTGCGAGCCAGGCCTAATCTCCCAACAGTGCACGACCTCACTAATGCTATCGAGGTTGAATGGAAGCAAGTCCCCCGCAGGAATGTTCCAACATCTAGTGGAAAGTCTTCCCGGAAGAGTGGAGGCTGTTTTAGCAGCAAAAGGGGGGACCAACTCCATATTAACCCCTATGATTTTGTAATGAGATGTTTGAAGAGCAGATGTCCACATACTTTTGATCATGTTGTGTATATTAATGACCCATAATTCATCAGTGCTTGACTTATTACAATGGATCCAATGGAAAAAGTCCCCAAACTCCAAACTTTGAAAGGATTGGACATGTACTTCACCAGGTCTGAAGGAGTTGTACTTCACCAGGTCTGAAGGAGTTGTACTTCACCAGGTCTGAAGGAGTTGTCCTTCACCAGGTCTGAAGGAGTTGTCCTTCACCAGGTCTGAAGGAGTTGTACTTCACCAGGTCTGAAGGAGTTGTACTTCACCAGGTCTGAAGGACTGGTACTTCGCCAGGTCTGAAGGAGTTGTCCTTCGCCAGGTCTGAAGGAGTTGTCCTTCGCCAGGTCTGAAGGAGTTGTCCTTCGCCAGGTCTGAAGGAGTTGTCCTTCGCCAGGTCTGAAGGAGTTGTCCTTCGCCAGGTCTGAAGGAGTTGTCCTTCGCCAGGTCTGAAGGAGTTGTCCTTCGCCAGGTCTGAAGGAGTTGTCCTTCGCCAGGTCTGAAGGAGTTGTCCTTCGCCAGGTCTGAAGGAGTTGTCCTTCGCCAGGTCTGAAGGAGTTGTCCTTCGCCAGGTCTGAAGGAGTTGTACTTCGCCAGGTCTGAAGGAGTTGTACTTCGCCAGGTCTGAAGGAGTTGTACTTCGCCAGGTCTGAAGGAGTTATCAGATTTATTATCTCAATGTTTTGTATGTATTTGTGTATGTCTGTGTATATACAGTACCAGTCAAAGGTTTGGACACATCTACTCATTCAAGGGTTTTTCTTTATTTTTTACTATTTTCTACATTGTAGAATAATAGTGAAGACATCAAAACTATAAAATAACACATATGGAATCATGTAGTAACCAAAAAAGTGTTAAACAAATCAAAATACATTTGAGATTCTTCAAAGTAGCCACCCTTTGCCTTGATGACAGCTTTGCACACTCTTTACATTCTCTCAACCGGCTTCATAAGGAATGATTTTCCAACAGTCTTGAAGGAGTTCCCACATATGCTGAGCAGTTGTTGGCTGCTTTTCCTTCACTCTGCGATCCAACTCATCCCAAACCATCTCAATTGGGTGGAGGCCAGGTCATCTGATGCAGCACCATCACTCTCCTTCTTGGTCAAATAGCCCTTACACAGCCTGGAGGTGTGTTGGATCATTGTCCTGTTGAACATCAAATGATAGTCCCACTAAGCGCAAATCAGATGGGATGGCGTATCACTGCAGAGTGACGTGGTTGACATGCTGGTTAAGTGTGCCTTGAATTCTAAATAAATCACTCGGTGTCACCAGCAAAGCACCATCACACCTCATCTTCCATGCTTCACGATGGAAACCACGATGGAAACCACACATCTTGAATCCCACCGTACCTTCTCCGCTGTGCAATCTGGTTTCCGAGCCGGTCACGGGTGTACCTCAGCCACGCTCAAGGTACTAAACGATATCATAACCGCCATCGATAAAAGACAGTACTGTGCAGCCGTCTTCATAGACCTTGCCAAGGCTTTCGACTCTGTCAATCACCGTATTCTTATTGGCAGACTCAGTAGCCTCGGTTTTTCGGATGACTGCCTTGCCTGGTTCACCAATTACTTTGCAGACAGAGTTCAGTGTGTCAAATCGGAGGGCATGCTGTCCGGTCCTCTGGCAGTCTCTATGGGGGTGCCACAGGGTTCAATTCTCGGGCCGACTCTTTTCTCTGTATATATCAATGATGTTTCTCATGCTGCGGGCGATTCCCTGATCCACCTCTACGCAGACGACACCATTCTATATACTTCCGGCCCGTCCTTGGACACTGTGCTATCTAACCTCCAAACGAGCTTCAATGCCATACAGCACTCCTTCCGTGGCCTCCAACTGCTCTTAAACGCTAGTAAAACCAAATGCATGCTTTTCAACCGTTCGCTGCCTGCACCCGCACGCCTGACCAGCATCACCACCCTGGATGGTTCCGACCTTGAATATGTGGACATCTATAAGTACCTAGGTGTCTGGCTAGACTCTAAACTCTCCTTCCAGACCCATATCAAACATCTCCAATCGAAAATCAAATCAAGAGTCGGCTTTCTATTCCGCAACAAAGCCTCCTTCACTCACGCCGCCAAACTTACCCTAGTAAAACTGACTATCCTACCGATCCTCGACTTCGGCGATGTCATCTACAAAATTGCTTCCAACACTCTACTCAGCAAACTGGATGCAGTTTATCACAGTGCCATCCGTTTTGTCACTAAAGCACCTTATACCACCCACCACTGCGACTTGTATGCTCTAGTCGGCTGGCCCTCGCTACATATTCGTCGCCAGACCCACTGGCTCCAGGTCATCTACAAGTCCATGCTAGGTAAAGCTCCGCCTTATCTCAGTTCACTGGTTACGATGGCAACACCCATCCGTAGCACGCGCTCCAGCAGGTGTATCTCACTGATCATCCCTAAAGCCAACACCTCATTTGGCCGCCTTTCGTTCCAGTTCTCTGCTGCCTGTGATTGGAACGAATTGCAAAAATCGCTGAAGTTGGAGACTTTTATCTCCCTCACCAACTTCAAACATCTGCTATCTGAGCAGCTAACCGATCGCTGCAGCTGTACATAGTCTATTGGTAAATAGCCCACCCATTTTCACCTACCTCATCCCCATACTGTTTTTATTTATTTATTTTTCTGCTCTTTTGCACACCAATATCTCTACCTTTACATAACCATCTGATCATTTATCACTCCAGTGTTAATCTGCATAATTGTAATTATTTGCCTACCTTCTCATGCCTTTTGCACACAATGTATATATAGACTCCCCTTTTTTCTACTGTGTTATTGACTTGTTAATTGTTTACTCCATGTGTAACTCTGTGTTGTCTGTTCACACTGCTATGCCTTATCTTGGCCAGGTCGCAGTTGCAAATGAGAACTTGTTCTCAACTAGCCTACCTGGTTAAATAAAGGTGTTCTCAACTAGCCTACCTGGTTAAATAAAGGTGAAATAAAAAAAATAAAAAAAAAATAACGTGGAGATCATCCGTTCACCTACTCTGCGTCTCACAAAGACATGGCGGTTGGAACCAAAAATCTCACATTTCTACCCATCAGACCAAAGGACAGATATCCACGGGTCTAATATCCATTGCTCGTGTTTCTTGGCCCAAGCAAGTCTCTCATTGGTGTCCTTTAGTAGTGGTTTCTTTGCGGCAAAGCCATGAAGGCTTGATTCACGCAGTCTCCTCTGAACAGTTGATGTTGAGATGTCTGTTACTTGAACTCTGTGAAGCATTTATTTGGGCTGCAATCTGAGGCTGGTAACTCTAAGGAACTCTGGGTCTTCCTTTCCTGTGGCGGTCCTCATGAGAGCCAGTTTGATCATAGCGCTTGAGGGTTTTTGCGACTGCACTTGAAGAAACTGTCAAAGTTCTTGAAATTTGCCGTATCGACTGACCTTCATGTCTTAAAGTAATGCTGGACTGTCGTTTCTCTTTGCTTACTGTTCTTGCCATATTGTGGACTTGGGTCTTTTACCAATTAGAGCTACCTTCTGTTTACCACCCCTAACTTGTCACAACACAACTGTTTGGCTCAAACGCATTAAGAAGGAAAGAAATTCCACAAATTAACTTTTAACATGGCACACCTGTTAATTGAAATGCATTCCAGGTGACTACCTCATGAAGCTGGTTGAGAGAATGCTAAGACTGTGCAAAGCTGTTATCAAGGCTACTTTGAAGAATATCAAATAGAAAATATATTTTGGTTTGTTTTAACACTTTTTTTTTGGTTACTACATGATTCTGTGTTATTTCATAGTTTTGATGTCTTCACTATTATTCTACAATGTAGCACATAGTAAACATAAATAAAAACCCTCGACTCAGGAGGTGTGTCCAAACTTGACTGTGTGTGTATGTACAAACTTGAGTGTGTGTATGTGTGTGTGTATAAACAGGACGTTAACCCTGTGTCCTTCCCCTCTGTAACAGAACCATTATGGCGGTCTGGATGGGGGTCACTACACAGCCTACTGTAAGAACGCCATGAAACAGCGCTGGTACAAGTTTGACGACCACGAGGTCTCCGAAATCTCCACCTCCACCGTCAAGTCCTCTGCAGCTTACATCTTCTTCTTCTCCTCCCTGTGAGGGCAGAGCTGCAACACTGCCAGGAGCTATGAGGCTACATAAAGGCTACATAAAGGCTAGCTAACATGCAGGCTGCTTTGACTCAGCTTCCTCTGCTGGTGGGAGAAAGGAACTGAACTGGCGATGTTTTTGTTAACTGAACTGAACTGCCAGGGGCCATACTTGTGAACTTTTGCTTAGAGAATGGTTTAAACCGTTAGTCTAAAATGGCTGCTAGCTGTTTCTCTCAGGCCAACCTGGCCAAATTAGCCACAACGCTAATTAGCCACCACGCTGAGGAAGGCCAGCTAAGTAGATGATTATATCCGAATAAACAAATCAACCTATCAGATAACTTAGAGCCACCATCCAATCACATTTGTTCATTAGGTAAATTTGCTTCCAACTGATTGGTTACCCATGATCTAAGTGGAGTTTCCCCAATATATTGTTTTGCATGATGCTTCCTTGACTAGGCAAGTGGCATCATAGAAAAATGACGTTTTTCGCATATATGATGAAGTTCTGTGTTGTTTCTTATCCATTTAACACACATCCATGTACTTTCCAAATTACAAACGTAGGAAGATTATATTATAACATTTTTGTTATTCATACATTGTCAAAGTGATTTATTTTTAAGGAGGAAAATAATGGTCTAAGCAGAAGTTCACAAGTATGGCCATGCAAGGTTTGTAGGTTTTGGATAACTGAACTGGCTAGGTTTGGTGGTTTTGGTAGACTGAACTGACAGGTTGAAATGTGGATGTGTGGAAAGACAGGGACACACTGTAGCGTGTGGTGGAAGGGTGGGTTAGTGACTGGGTGTGTGCAGGAAAGGGAGAGACGCAGGCACTCCGATGCTTCAACTCATAGAGGACTCAACAGCTGTTAAAACACAACGTCTATTCAAATTAAACCAGAGAGCAGGGAGAGGGATCCCTGTTAACACACAACGTCTATTCATATTAAACCAGAGAGCAGGGAGAGGGATCCCTGTTAACACACAACGTCTATTCATATTAAACCAGAGAGCAGGGAGAGGGTTCCCTGTTCTAATCACCTCAGCTTAAAACCCTGTTCTTAACACAGCAACGTTGTCATTCTGCTAGTTCTGGGTTTCAGTTGAGTCTGTGTGGCGTGGACAGACTTTTGTTAGTATACACAGACCTTATACACAGACCTTATACACAGACCTTATACACAGACCTTATTTAAGCTTCCATGTACTGTGAATCTTCTAGTGAAGAGTACAGGGACGTTTAGTTAGGAGACTGACGTATAGGGACGTTTAGTTAGGGAGACTGACGTTTAGTTAGGAAGGCTGACGTTTAGTTAAGGAGATTGACGTTTAGTTAGGGAGACTGACGTATAGGGACGTTTAGTTAGGGAGACTGACGTATAGGGACGTTTAGTTAGGAAGACTGACTTATAGGGACGTTTAGTTAGGGAGACTGACGTTTAGTTAGGAAGGCTGACGTTTAGTTAAGGAGATTGACGTTTAGTTAGGGAGACTGACGTATAGGGACGTTTAGTTAGGGAGACTGACGTATAGGGACGTTTAGTTAGGAAGACTGACTTATAGGGACGTTTAGTTAGGGAGACTGACGTATAGGGACGTTTAGTTAGGAAGACTGACGTATAGGGACGTTTAGTTAGGAAGACTGGCGTTTAGTTAGGAAGACTGACGTATAGGGACGTTTAGTGGGACGTACAGGGACGTTTAGTTAGGGAGACTGACGTATAGGGACGTTTAGTGTGACGTACAGGGACGTTTAGTTAGGAAGACTGACGTATAGGGACGTTTAGTTAGGAAGACGTTTAGGGACGTCTAGTGTGACGTTTAGTGTGACGTTTAGGGACGTTTAGTGTGACGTACACGGCCTTCGGAAAGTTTTCAGACCCCTTGACTTTTTCCACATTTTATTACGTTACAGCAAATGTATTGAGTTGTTTTTTCTCCTCATTAATCTACACACAATACCCCATAATGACATCACAATACCCCATAATGACAAAGCAAAAACAGGTTTTTATGAATGTTTGCTAATTTATTCAAAATAAATAAGTATTTACATAAGTTTTCAGACCCTTTACTCAGTAATTAGTTGAAGCACCTTTGGCAGCGATTACAGCCTCGAGTCTTCTTGGGTATGACGCTACAAGCTTGGCACACCTGTATTTGGGGAGTTTCTCCCATTCTTCTCCTCTCAGGTTCTGTCAGGTTGGGTGGGGAGCGTTGCTGCACAGCTATTTTCAGGTCTCTCCAGAGATGTTCAATCAGATTCAAGTCCAGGCTCTGGCTGGGCCACTCAAGGACATTTCGAGACTTGTCCGAATGCCACTACTGCGTTGTCTTCGCTGTGTACTTAGGGTCGTTGTCCTGTTGGAAGGTGAACCTTTGCCCCCAGTCTGAGGTCCTGAGTGCTCTGGAACAGGTTTTCATTAAGGATCTCTCTGTACTTTGCCACGTTCATGTTTGCATTGATCCTGACTAGTCTCCCAGTCCCTGCCGCTGAAAAACATCCCCACAGCATGATCCTGCCACCACCAGGATTGTGCCAGGTTTTGTCCAGACGTGACGCTTGGCATTCAGGCCAAAGACTTCAATCGTGGTTTCATCAAACCAGATAATCTTGTTTCTCATGGTCTGAGAGTCTTTAGGTGTCTGTTGGCAAACTCCAAGAGGACTGTCGTGTCTTTTACTGAGGAGTGGCTTCCATCTGGCCACCCTACCATAAAGGCCTGATTGGTGGTGTGCTACAGAGATGGTTGTCCTTCTGGAAGGTTCTCCCATCTCCACAGAGGATCTCCAGAGCTCAGTGACCATCGAGTTCTTGGTCCCCTAAATAAACTATTTCTGTTTTTTGTTTTTTTTTGTAATAAATTTGCCAAAATGTCTAAAAAACGTTTTATGCTTTGTTCTAATAGCGTATTTGTTAAAGGAATTAGATTCCTATATGTTTATTAACCAATTCAAATTAAACACTCAAATTTGAAAGATACTTATTTGCATAAAATGGACAGAGGCCCGTCTCAAAATCAATCAATAGCGTTTATACTCGAGAGTACTGATCATGGTACAATTTACAACAGGTTATAAACTAAAAAATGACGTCATAGGTTTTAAACTGTCCCTCCTCCACTCCGAAACAATGGCAGTATAGTTCACAAGCCTTCCCACATCGTCCACCACCTGTTAGATAATCTACTACCAGCCCAAGGTCTCTCCTCTCCGTGTGTAGATAAGCATTCTAGCCAGTCTGACGATAACTTCATTCGTTTCTACCAAGGAACAGACAGTCTTTGTTCTAATTCTTGAATATAATTACACACACATTATATTCAGTATATTATAATAAGATTCATACATCCATACAGTAACATAGTAGTATTCTGGTTAGTTATAGTTCTGATTTGTAATGTATACATCATTTAGTCATTATTGATAAAAAAAAATCCCTTAACAGTATTGTGTGTAGATTGCTGTTTTAATTTCAATACATTTTAGAATAAGGCTGTACTGTGACCATGTGGAATGAGGAAAGGGGTCTGAGTACTTTCCGAATGCGTTGTATATGGACGTTTAGTTAGGTAGAGTGACTTATCTGTACATACAGTCATATTAACAGCTTTCTACGGACGTTACACATGAAACACTAAACACATTGTACATGGTGCCGAGGGGGATTCTCCTCTTCTATTTAAACTCACCAATGATCCTTTTATTTTCTCCTTTTTGAGAGAAGCAGCTGGCATGATTGATGACTTAACTATTTGATAAAGGAGTATTCTAAACTACATACTTAGTGTGTATCCCAAAATAGCACCCTATCCCCTATTAAAAGAGCACACCTTTTGACAGGGCCCTGGGTTTAAAAAAAAAGAAGAAGTGCGCTTTTTTTATAGGGAATAGGGAATCATTTGAGACTCGGGCCTTCTCCTGGTGAGGTGTTGATGTTTTTGGTGTGCCCTAAGAGGAGAGGTTTCGTTAAAAACACTTCCTTTCACAGTGTACTGCTTTTTGGCCCCCCCGGTCTTCAGATGAACTCTTTGCGTTGTTTAGGGAGTTCGGTCTTCAGATGAACTCTCTGCGTTGTTTTAGGGAGTTCGGTCTTCAGATGAACTCTCTGCGTTGTTTAGGGAGTTCGGTCTTCAGATGAACTCTCTGCGTTGTTTTAGGGAGTTCGGTCTTCAGATGAACTCTCTGCGTTGTTTTAGGGAGTTCGGTCTTCAGATGAACTCTCTGCGTTGTTTAGGGAGTTCGGTCTTCAGATGAACTCTCTGCGTTGTTTAGGGAGTTCTTGCTTGTTTTATGCTGGACACATTCTATGAAAACCAACAGCACAATGCACTTGCGGTGTTTGTATAAAACACATTCATTTATTCAAATCGACCAACTTGACTTTTTGATTTGTAGCAAATGGCACCCTATTCCCTATATAGTGCCCTACTTTTGACCAGGGCCCATAGGGTAGTGCACTATTAAGGGAATGGGGTGCACAAGTAGCCTTTTGTGACCGATTGAAAATGGTTGAGCCTGATACTGAGACATAAATCATGAGGCCTAATCAATAATGTAATCTATCTAGTAATTTTACTACCCTGGAAAATAACCTCTTCAGTGTACACTAGTCTACTGCACTCCCTTGCTATTAAAAAACGTGTTTTCATCTAAAATACATGACTTTACCTTCAATACCAATGTTAAGGAGATCTATAATCAATACATGACTTTACCTTCAATACCAATGTTTAGGAGATCTATAATCAATACATGACTTTACCTTCAATACCAATGTTAAGGAGATCTATAATCAATACATGACTTAACCTTCAATACCAATGTTAAGGAGATCTATAATCAATACATGACTTAACCTTCAATACCAATGTTAAGGAGATCTATAATCAATACATGACTTTACCTTCAATACCAATGTTAAGGAGATCTATAATCAATACATGACTTAACCTTCAATACCAATGTTAAGGAGATCTATAATCAATACATGACTTAACCTTCAATACCAATGTTAAGGAGATCTATAATCAATACATGTATAGGTTAAGCCGTATCAGTTAAATAAAGGTAAAAAATTAAAAAGATACATATTCTGGTTGTCTTGACAACGGCAGCTGATTATTTGTGATATGTTGATCTTCTGTTGTCCTTTTTTTCAACTTGGTCCTGGAATAAGTGGGGATGTATGAGTATGAACGCCTATGTTTCTGACATTTTTAAAACATCTCGAGCTGAGTTAGACTGTTTTTCTCAATGTGTTGGGCTGTCTGGGGGTCTAGGTTTAAGCACAACATTCAGTATGTGGGAGGGAGGGAAGGGGGCTGTCTGGGGGTCTAGGTTTAAGCACAACATTCAGTATGTGGAGGGAGGGAAGGGGGCTGGCTGGGGGTCTAGGTTTAAGCACAACATTCAGTATGTGGAGGGAGGGAAGGGGGCTGTCTGGGGGTCTAGGTTTAAGCACAACATTCAGTATGTGGAGGGAGGGAAGGGGGCTGGCTGGGGGTCTAGGTTTAAGCACAACATTCAGTATGTGGAGGGAGGGAAGGGGGCTGGCTGGGGGTCTAGGTTTAAGCACAACATTCAGTATTTGGAGGGAGGGAAGGGGGCTGGCTGGGGGTCTAGGTTTAAGCACAACATTCAGTATGTGGAGGGAGGGAAGGGGGCTGGCTGGGGGTCTAGGTTTAAGCACAACATTCAGTATGTGGGAGGGAGGGAAAGGGGCTGGCTGGGAGTCTAGGTTTAAGCACAACATTCAGTATGTGGAGGGAGGGAAGGGGGCTGGCTGGGGGCCTAGGTTTAAGCACAACATTCAGTATGTGGAGGGAGGGAAGGGGGCTGGCTGGGGGTCTAGGTTTAAGCACAACATTCAGTATGTGGAGGGAGGGAAGGGGGCTGGCTGGGGGTCTAGGTTTAAGCACAACATTCAGTATGTGGAGGGAGGGAAGGGGGCTGGCTGGGGGTCTAGGTTTAAGCACAACATTCAGTATGTGGAGGGAGGGAAGGGGGCTGGCTGGGGGTCTAGGTTTAAGCACAACATTTAGTATGTCGGAGGGAGGGAAGGGGGCTGGCTGGGTGTCTAGGTTTAAGCACAACATTCAATATGTGGAGGGAGGGAAGGAGGCTGGCTGGGGGTCTAGGTTTAAGCACAACATTCAGTATGTGGAGGGAGGGAAGGAGGCTGGCTGGGAGTCTAGGTTTAAGCACAACATTCAGTATGTGGAGGGAGGGAAGGGGGCTGGCTGGGGGAGGTAGAGAAGGGGGGCTGGGGGACATAACAGTCCCAAGATTATTTTGCTTCATCATAACGTGGTGACAGGGTAGTCTAGTGGTTAGAGTGGAGGACTAGTAACCGAAAGGTTGCAAGATCAAATCTGTTGTTCTGCCCCCTGAACAGGCAGTTATAACCCACTGTTCCCCGGTAGGCCGTCATTGAAAATAAGAATTTGTTCTTAACTGACTTGCCTAGTTAAATAAAGGTAAAATAAATAACAGTCCCAAGATTGTTACAACATCACAACAGTCCCAAGATTATGTTACATCACAACAGTCCCAAGATTGTTACAACATCACAACAGTCCCAAGATTATGTTACAACATCACAACAGTCCCAAGATTATGTTACAGCAGTCCCAAGATTATGTTACAACATCACAACAGTCCCAAGATTATATTACAACAGTCCCAAGATTATGTTACAACAGTCCCAAGATTATGTTACAACAGTCCCAAGATTATGTTACAACATCACAACAGTCCCAAGATTATGTTACAACATCACAACAGTCCCAAGATTATGTTACAACATCACAACAGTCCCAAGATTATGTTACAACATCACAACAGTCCCAAGATTATGTTACAACATCACAACAGTCCCAAGATTATGTTACAACATCACGTGAACATTGAAGCCAAATGATTTCTAAGGTTAAAACCCAAATGGCTCCCTACATAGTGCACTACTTTTGACCAGGGCCTTGGCACCCTATTCCCTACATAGTGCACTACTTATGACCAGGGCCTTGGCACCCTATTCCCTACATAGTGCACTACTTTTGACCAGAGACCTATGCACTCTATTCCCTACATAGTGCACTACTTATGACCAGGGCCTTGGCACCCTATTCCCTACATAGTGCACTACTTTTGACTGGAACCCTTTGGGTGTCTATTGGAACCCTAGGGTGCCATTTGGGATGCATTCTGAAGCTAGATCACTCAAGGTAAGTAGAAGTTTATTCTTACCACAGATCTAGGATCAGGTAACTTTATCCCAAATCCATAAAGGAAACGTAGATAGATCTGAACCTAGGGCAGCGGTTAGGAGCAACATCAACGTCCTCACAGATTGTCTGGAGGAAGCACAAATCACACTTCAGGGCCTGTCTTGTAGTAGGAGTACTGATCCTGGATCAGGTCACCCCTCTCCATATAATCGTATTCATTATTATCCAAAAGGCAAAACGGATCTTAGATCAGCCCTCTGAGACACTTAATGAATACTGGCCCAGTAGCCCTCTAGGGGGAGATTAATAGACATCTTAAACATAACAAAAATAGAAATCACTTAAAATGTCTCTCTGAAAAGCATTTCCTGCCATGAAATCATTCTAATGTATTTCTTATTTTCTTGTGTTGTATGTTGATAGATTTTCTCATTTTCCTTCATTTCTATGAAGTTTCTAATAACACTTGTATTAACCTCAAACATTAAAAAAATGTAGCTATTTATTAAAATCTTCCAAATAATGCAGACAGCCTGGTGCTGCATGTCATTATACCTCTCTGCCACTAGATGGCACTGGATCTATTATATTGGTGCCGTCTGGATCCCAGTAATATACGTTTGCCATTAAGCAGACACTTTTATCCTGAGTGACTAACAGTCATGCGTGCATACACATTTTTAAGTACGGGTCATCCCGGGATTTGAACCCACTGTCCTGGCTGTTGCAAGCACCATGCTCTTATCAACTGAACTACAGAGGATCACGGTACAATCTTCCTAGTAGTAGTTTACCTGGGGTGGATTCAGGGATGGGAAACGCTCTGTGACTGTTGCATGTAGAAATAGAATGAATAGATCTGGCACGATTCCCTATCCTGTCTGAAAGACGATCACTTCTGTTCTACGTGATACATTTCTATCGGGACGTTCTGTGAACGTTACATCGTCTGAACAGTTCCATTTGGTGTCTCTGGGTAGCCATGGTAACCTGCTTTCATTCACATTTCATTCAATGTTGCCTTGAGTTCATTCATGTTTTATTGAAGAATTACATTAAAAACACCCAGAACCCAATTTGTCTCTGTGTCCAGTACACTCCAGAGGGGTTTCTGATAGTTCACCCAGCTCCTTCTGTAGGTTGGTCTGTCGTCAGGTTCTGGACCCAGCCCCAAGCCCTTCACCCCAAGCCCTTCACCCCAAGCCCACCTAATTGGGTGGGAGGAAGCTTCACTAAGCTCGTTGGACAGTAAAATGGAGCCATCACCTATCCAATTACCTCAGATCTGCAAACATGAACAGGGTATGGGCTAGACTAGGGGCTGATTTGGCACTTTGTGGGCTAGCTGTGGGTCTTGATCAGAGCCACGGTATGTTTTTGGCCTGTGATGTATCAGATATAGGGCATGATGGGTAAGTTGGGCCTGTGGTGGGTCCCAGTTGGAGGATATTCTGAGCCTAGAGCCGTGGTAAGTTGGGCCTGTGGTGGGTCCCAGTTGGAGGATATTCTGGGCCTAGAGCCGTGGTAAGTTGGGCCTGTGGTGGGTCCCAGTTAGAGGATATGATGGGCCTAGAGCCGTGGTAAGTTGGGCCTGTGGTGGGTCCCAGTTAGAGGATATGATGGGCCTAGAGCCGTGGTAAGTTGGGTCTGTGGTGGGTCCCAGTTAGAGGATATTCTGGGCCTAGAGCCGTGGTAAGTTGGGCCTGTGGTGGGTCCCAGTTGGAGGATATTCTGGGCCTAGAGCCGTGGTAAGTTGTGGAATGAGTAGTGGCTAGGAGAGCACGGGTCCTAGTTGGATCCTGGGACTGGGTATGTTTTTGGTCTGTGGTGGGTCAGATCTGGGGTATGGGGGGTCTGTGGTGGGTCTGATCCGGAGGAGCGTTGGGTCTGTGGTGTGTCTGATCCGGGGTATGTTGGGTCTGTGGTGGGTCAGATCCGGGGTATGCTGGGTCTGATTTGGGGTATGGTGCGTCTGTGGTGGGTCTGGTCTGTGGTGGGTCAGATCCGGGGTATGTTGGGTCTGTGGTGGGTCTGATCCGGGGTATGGTGGGTCTGATCTGGGGTATGGTGGGTCTGATCTGGGGTATGGTGGGTCTGATCTTGGGTATGTTGGGTCTGTGGTGGGTCTGATCCGGGGTATGGTGGGTCAGATCTGGGGTATGTTGGGTCCGTGGTGGGTCAGATCTGGGGTATGTTGGGTCTGTGGTGGGTCAGATCCGGGGTATGGTGGGTTTGTGGTGGGTCAGATCTGGGGTTTGTTGGGTCTGTGGTGGGTCAGATCCAGGGTATGGTGGGTCTGTGGTGGGTGAGATCCGGGGTATGTTGGGTCTGTGGTGGGTCAGATCTGGGGTATGGTGGGTCTGATTTGGGGTATGGTGGGTCTGTGGTGGGTCTGATCTGTGGTATGTTGGGTCTGTGGTGGGTCAGATCCGGGGTATGTTGGGTCTGTGGTGGGTCAGATCTGGGGTATGGTGGGTCTGATCCGGGGTATGGTGGGTCTGATTTGGGGTATGGTGGGTCTGTGGTGGGTCTGATCTGGGGTATGGTGGGTCTGATCTGGGGTATGTTGGGTCTGTGGTGGGTTTGATCTGGGGTATGGTGGGTCTGATCTGGGGTATGTTGGGTCTGTGGTGGGTCTGATCCGGGGTATGGTGGGTCTGATCTGGGGTATGTTGGGTCTGTGGTAGGTCTGATCCGGGGTATGTTGGGTCTGTGGTGGGTCAGATCTGGGGTATGTTGGGTCTGTCCCGGGGTTTGTTGGGTCAGTTCCGTGGTATGTTGGGTCTGTGGTGGGTCAGATCCGGGGTATGGTGGGTCTGTGGTGGGTCAGATCTGGGGTATGGTGGGTCTGTGGTGGGTCTGTGGTGGTTCAGATCCGGGGTATGTTGGGCCTGTGGAAGGGTTGACGGCTGTACAGCAGGATGTAGGCGTTAGGAGACTGCACCAAGAAGTCCACTACCTCACTCACGGCCGTGTCGTCGAAGTGGTGCCAGCTGCTGGACAGGGTACTGTGGCACAGGGCCGTGTAGTGACCCATGTCTAGGTCTCCTGTGTGGTTCTGGACGGGGGTGAAGACACACACCGGTGGAGTCATGTGTTCATGGTTGGCTGTGTGTTTTTCCAGACAGGAGCATCATGTATATGCGTTCCCATGTGTGGGTGTAGGTGCATGCGTGTCTTTCTGTATAGGGTGAGTGTATCACAGGAGGCTGGTGGCTCCGTAATTGGGGAGGACAGCCTCGTGGTAATGGCTGGAGTGAAATTGGTGGAATGGTATCAAATACACGTTTCCATGAGTCTGAAGCCGTTCCATCTGCTCCGTTACAGCCATTATAATGAGCTGTCCTCCCCTCAGTGGTGTGTGTGTGTGTGTGTGTGTGTGTGTGTGTGTGTGTGTGTACAGAAACTCACCACCACTGCGTAGAGAGAGTAGCTGGTGTGATTGGCTGAGGGTCTGGACAGGAAGGGGGTTAGGTCTAAACTGTCCAATGAGAACAACACATTGGTCCTTAACTTCCTCTTCTCACTCCCATGGCAACCAAAACTGTAATGTCACACAGGTTCTGTTATTATTATTTGTCTCATTGAGATGCATGACAGCAGCTGCAGCAGAGGTAAAGCTGATTTATAATGAGGTGTTACATTATTACTGCCATTGACCTCTAGTCGGGGGTTACATTGACCTCTAGTTAGGGGTTACATTGACCTCTAGTTAGGGGTTACATTGACCTCTAGTTAGGGGTTACAGGGACCTCTAGTTAGGGGTTACATTGACCTCTAGTTAGGGGTTACATTGACCTCTAGTCGGGGGTTACAGGGACCTCTAGTTAGGGGTTACATTGACCTCTAGTTAGGGGTTACATTGACCTCTAGTTAGGGGTTACAGGGACCTCTAGTTAGGGGTTACATTGACCTCTAGTTAGGGGTTACAGGGACCTCTAGTTAGGGGTTACATGGACCTCGTTAGGGGTTACATGGACCTCTAGTTAGGGGTTACAGGGACCTCTAGTTAGGGGTTACATGGACCTCTAGTTAGGGGTTACAGGGACCTCTAGTTAGGGGTTACAGGGACCTCTAGTTAGGGGTTACATGTTCATGTGATTAAAACATGAGGATGTGTGAAACCTGCTCCTCAGACTGAAGTGTCCCCACTTGCACCAGCGATAAGAAAGCTTTTCACATGGCGCAGAATGGTTAGACGCTCCAGAAGGTCACGTGTGCTGATAGCAAAGGAAAAACGCATGGGTTGGAGCCTCGGTATGAGCCAAATAAGGAGGAAGCTGTACTATAGGAGCAGCAGGTAGCCTAGTGGTTAGAGAGTTGGGCCAGTAACCGAAAGGTTGCTGGATCAAATCCCCGAGCTGACAAGGTAAAATTCTGTCTTTCTGCCCCTGAACAAGGCAGTTAACCCGCTGTTCCCCGGGCGCCGTGGATGTCAATTATGGCAGCCCCCCGCACCTCTCTCATTCAGAGGGGTTGGCAGCGTGACGTCCTTTCCATTAGCACTAATATGTTTGTCTGTGTAAAGTCTGTGCACCAACAGTGGTCATCTAGTGGGGAGAGATGGGTTGGCAGCCTCCCCCACCGTTTGAGGTGCAGCACCAGTATCTCAGGTGGTTTGGCCATGCTGGTGAGGACAGCTGTGTCTCTCTTCACTCCACACTCTGGACACAACTTCTGATCTCCACACGTCAACGTACTCTGCTGGAAGAACAGTGACAGGCAGTCCTACAGGAGGGAGAAGAGAGACGTGTGGTTGTTTATGTGTTTAGTCTGTATGTTTGTATTTATTAAGTCTGTATGTGGTTAGTCTGTTTGTGTTAGTCTGTTTGTGTTAGTCTGATTGTGGTTAGTCTGATTGTGGTTAGTCTGTATGTGGTTAGTCTGTATGTGATTAGTCTGTATGTGTTAGTCTGTATGTGATTAGTCTGTATGTGATTAGTCTGTATGTGTTTAGTCTATATGTGATTAGTCTGCATGTGGTTAGTCTGATTGTGATTCGTCTGTATGTGATTAGTCTGTATGTGGTTAGTCTGTATGTGGTTAGTCTGTATGTGTTTAGTCTGTATGTGGTTAGTCTGTATGTGTTAGTCTGATTGTGGTTAGTCTGTATGTGTTAGTATGTATGTGGTTAGTCTGTATGTGGTTAGTCTGATTGTGGTTAGTCTGATTGTGGTTAGTCTGTATGTGTTAGTCTGATTGTGGTTAGTGATTAGTCTGTATGTTTGTATGTGTTTAGTCTGATTGTGGTTGGTTGTACCTGTAGGGAACACCTGTATGAGTCCAGTGGTATAGGCAGAGACAAGATGGTGAAGACTTGGTTGCTGTGGGAGTGTCCGTCGCAGCGCAGACACAGCATCTGGTAGCTGAGTTGTCCCTCGAAGAGACGTGTCACCACCGTAGAATCCCCCGGCGCTGGCGCCGAGCTGAGCGACTTCCTGCCCAGACACAACCGCTGGGAAGAACGTGCCTGACGTCTCTCCCCCTTCTGGAGCAAGGGAATCATACACACACACATTGTAGAATAATAGTGAAGACATCAAAACTATGAAATAACACATATGGAAATCATGGAGTAACCAAAAAAGTGTTAAACAAATCAAAATGTATTTTATATTTGAGATTCTACAAAGTAGCCACCTTTTGCCTTGATGACAGCTTTAAACACTCTTGGCATTCTCTCAACCAGCTTCATAAGGTAGTCTCCTGGAATGCATTTCAACTAACAGGTGTGTCTTGTTAAAAGTTAATTTGTGGACATTCTTTCCTCCTTAATGCATTTGAGCCAATCAGTTGTGTTGTGACAATGTAGGGGTGGTATACAGAAGATTGCCCTATTTGGTAAAAGACCCAAGTCCACATTAAGGCAAGAACAGTAAGCAAAGAGAAACGACAGTCCAGCAATTAATTTGAGACATGAAGGTCAGTCAACATTTCAAGAACTTTGAAAGTTTCCTCAAGTGCAATCGCAAAAACCATCAAGCGCTATGATTAAACTGGCTCTCGTGAGGACTGGTCAAGTTTCGGTCAAACCCACTTCTGAGTTTTTATTTACTGATAAGATGGTTCCTGCTGTCAGGGGGAGGTTAGATTTATTAAAATGTTGTTACCAGAGGGAGGTTAGATTTATTAAAATGTTGTTGCCAGGGAAACTCACACAAGGAGGACTGGGAGAGGCTATATGAGTTACAGGATGTCATGGCTACCACAAGATTCTGCAGCGATATGCCATCCCATCTGGTTTGTGCTTAGTGAGACTTAGTGGGATCATTTGTTTTTCAACAGGACCTCCAGGATGTGTAAGGGCTATTTGACCAAGAAGGATAGTGATGGAGTGCTGCATCAGATGACCTGGCTTCCACAATCCCCCAACCTCAACCCAATTGAGATGGATTGGGATGAGTTGGACCACAGAGTGAAAGAAAAGCAGACAACAAGTGCTCAGCATATGTGGGAACTCCTTCAAGACTGTTGGAAAAGCATTCTAGGTGAAGCTGGTTGAAAGAATGCCAAGAGTGTGCAAAACTGTCATCAAGGCAAAGGGTGGCTACTTTGAAGAATCTCAAATATAAAATATTAACACTTTTTTGGTTACTACATGATTCCATATGTGTTATTTCATAGTTGTGATGTCTTCACTATTATTCTACAATGTAGAAAATAGTCAAAATAAAGAAAAACCCTTGAATTAGTAGGTGTGTCCAAACTTTTTACTGGTACTGTATACACACACACACACACAAAGGAGAAACACACTGTCTGAATACCAAATCAGCCCCTAGCCCTCATCCCCTAGGCACTTATCCCCTATCTCCTAGACACTTCTCCCCTATCCCCTAGACACTTATCCACCATCCCCGCCTAGACACTTATCCCCTAGACACTTATCCACCATCCCCGCCTAGACACTTATCCCCTAGACACTTATCCACCATCCCCGCCTAGACACTTATCCCCTAGACACTTATCCACCATCCCCGCCTAGACACTTATCCCCTAGACACCTATCCCCTAGACACTCATTCCCTAGACACTTATCCCCTGACACTTATCCCCTATCCCCTAGACACGTATCCCCTATCCCCTAGACACTTATCCCCTAGCCCCACCTAGACACTTATCCCCTAGCCCCACCTAGACACTTATCCCCTAGACACTTATCCCCTAGACACTTATCCCCTGACACTTATCCACTATCCAATGGGTTTTGAGGAGCGAGGGAATCAAGAAAGACAATGATGCAGAGCCTTTGACCATGTGGAAGGAGTCGTTTGGACGGAGTCGTGTGGAAGGAGTCGTGTGGACGGAGTCGTGTGGAAGGAGTCGTGTGGAAAGAGTCATGTGGAAGGAGTCGTGTGGAAGGAGTCGTGTGGAAGGAGTCGTGTGTAAAGAGTCGTGTGGAAGGAGTCGTGTGGTGGCAGGATTGTGTGTGTGTGTGTGTGTGTGTGTGTGTGTGTGTGTGTGTGTGTGTGTGTGTGTGTATGTGTGTGTGTGTGTACATTCTTGAGGTCATCATGCAGGGCGTTGAGCAGGAGGAGGAGTAGCTCCTGGGCGTCCTGCTGTGATTGGTTGTTGAACTGGGGGTGCAGGGAGGAGACCAAGGCTCTCATCTCCCCTGGGGAGGTGAAGCTGGTACCCCCCTGACCCTGCCACACCTCCTGGAGGAGGTGCACAAACACCCCCGCTACAGGACTGTTACGCCTGGAGGAGAAGGGGGAGGAGGAGGAGGAGGAGGAGGAGGGGGAGGAGGAGGAGGAGGGGGAAGAGGAGAAGAAGGAGGAGGAAGGAGAGGGAGAGGAGGAGGGAGAAGAGTGGCATGGGAGGGAGGAGGAAAGGAAGGAGGAGAGGCATTGGAGGATTTAAGTTTCCCCCCAAATAATGTAAAGTGCTTGGAGTATCTGGTTAAAAAGTACTGTACAAAATCTAATACAGACAGGCAGACAGACAGGCAGACAGACAGACAGACAGGGTCTTACTTGGCCAGCTGGGAGCGTTTGTGTGAGCTGAGAAGGTGTTCCACCAACGGCACAGTGGAGAAGAGACACTGCAGCACAGCGTTCATGTAGCAGGAGTTACCACTGTTAGCCAGACCACACACCCCCGCCAGCCGCCTGTCCTCTCTCTTCCCCTGCTCCCCCTTCACCCTCACCCCCCATCCTGAGCTACACCCCAACTCCTCCATGGGCATCACCTGACCCTGAACACCGCTGGGATTGGCTGCACTGGTGACCAATGAGAAGAGACAGACAGAAAGAGGTGAAAGGTCAGTGCTGTAGCAGGCAGGTGTCAAGGTGCTCCTTTAAATGCCAGTCTTTTGCCTCTTTTCACGTTCAGTTTTGGGAGATTTGAGTAGATACCTGTCTGTCTGGTTGTGCTCCTTAAGGTGTCGTCATGCCAGAGACAGCAGAACCAGACAGGCTGAGGCGAAAATGGATGGTCTTGGACAATGGTTTCTTCATTCTCTTAGTCTAAGTCCCAAATAGCACCTTATTCCCTATTTAGTACACTACTTTTTTTACCAGTGATCTCTGATCATAATTAGTGCACTAAATAAGGAATAGGTTGCCATTTGGGTCTAAATCTTAGGCTTGAGGAATTGTCTAACCATGGTGCAGTCAACACTGTCCACTCACACAGACTCACACATGCATGACTCAGACTCATCCTCAGACACACAGACAGACTAACCCCCAGACAGACAGACAGACAGACAGACAGACAGACAGAGAGAAAGAGAGAAACAAACAAACAAGGACCTGGGACTCATCTCAACTGACTTAACTGTGCCTCTTTCTCCCACTGCTGGGAGTCTGAGACATTGTTCTGAACTACTCTCAATTCAGATAGATACTCGTGTGTGTGTGTGTGTGTGTGTGTGTGTGTGTGTGTGTGTGTGTGTGTGTGTGTGTGTGTGTCTGTGCTGTGTGTGTGTGTGTGTGTGTGTGTCAACACACCATCAACACTGACATCAAGCATGGTCTCTTGTGTCTCAGTCATGTTTTATCATGATCCCGCTGTACATCTTCAAACTGCTGTGTACTGGAAACACTAACAGAAACACACTTCTTATTCCCAGGCATTTTGATGAGAAGGTGAATAGGCTAACACCTTGTCTGTCTGGATAGTCAAAGCTATTTAGTTTTAAACAGTTTATTAAGTCAGTTCTGACCTGAAGTCAACTCACCTCCCATTTGAATCATCCATGTAGCTTCATGGCTTGTTGAGAAGACTTCCCTCTGATACACGAATGACCTTTGTGACATCATAGTAATCTAAGGCCTCTGTTGGTTTGTCCAGGTTCTATATATGACATCATAGTAATCTAAGGCTTCTGTTGGTTTGTCCGGGTTCTATATATGACATCATAGCAATCTAAGGCCTCCAAGGCCTCTGTTGGTTTGTCCAGGTTCTATATATGACATCATAGCAATCTAAGGCCTCCAAGGCCTCTGTTGGTTTGTCCAGGTTCTATATATGACATCATAGCAATCTAAGGCCTCCAAGGCCTCTGTTGGTTTGTCCAGGTTCTATATATGACATCATAGTAATCTAAGGCCTCCAAGGCCTCTGTTGGTTTGTCCAGGTTCTATATATGACATCACAGTAATCTAAGGCCTCTGTTGGTTTGTCCAGGTTCTATATATGACATCATAGTAATCTAAGACCTCTGTTGGTTTGTCCAGGTTCTATATATGACAGCATAGTAATCTAAGGCCTCCAAGGCCTCTGTTGGTTTGTCCAGGTTCTATATATGACATCATAGTAATCTAAGGCCTCCAAGGCCTCTGTTGGTTTGTCCAGGTTCTATATATGACATCATAGTAATCTAAGGCCTCTGTTGGTTTGTCCAAGTTCTATATATGACATCATAGTAATCTAAGGCCTCCAAGGCCTCTGTTGGTTTGTCCAGGTTCTATATATGACATCATAGTAATCTAAGGCCTCCAAGGCCTCTGTTGGTTTGTCCAGGTTCTATATATGACATCATAGTAATCTAAGGCCTCCAAGGCCTCTGTTGGTTTGTCCAGGTTCTATATATGACATCATAGCAATCTAAGGCCTCCAAGGCCTCTGTTGGTTTGTCCAGGTTCTATATATGACATCATAGTAATCTAAGGCCTCCAAGGCCTCTGTTGGTTTGTCCAGGTTCTATATATGACATCATAGTAATCTAAGGCCTCCAAGGCCTCTGTTGGTTTGTCCAGGTTCTATATATGACATCATAGTAATCTAAGGCCTCTGTTGGTTTGTCCAGGTTCTATACTGTATATGACATCATAGTAATCTAAGGCCTCTGTTGGTTTGTCCAGGTTCTATATATGACATCATAGTAATCTAAGGCCTCTGTTGGTTTGTCCAGGTTCTATATATGACATCATAGTAATCTAAGGCCTCTGTTGGTTTGTCCAGGTTCTATATATGACATCATAGTAATCTAAGGCCTCTGTTGGTTTGTCCAGGTTCTATATATGACATCATAGTAATCTAAGGCCTCTGTTGGTTTGTCCAGGTTCTATATATGACATCATAGTAATCTAAGGCCTCTGTTGGTTTGTCCAGGTTCTATATATGACATCACAGTAATCTAAGGCCTCTGTTGGTTTGTCCAGGTTCTATATATGACATCATAGTAATCTAAGGCCTCTGTTGGTTTGTCCAGGTTCTATATATGACATCACAGTAATCTAAGGCCTCTGTTGGTTTGTCCAGGTTCTATATATGACATCATAGTAATCTAAGGCCTCTGTTGGTTTGTCCAGGTTCTATATATGACATCATAGTAATCTAAGGCCTCTGTTGGTTTGTCCAGGTTCTATATATGACAGCATAGTAATCTAAGGCCTCCAAGGCCTCTGTTGGTTTGTCCAGGTTCTATATATGACATCATAGTAATCTAAGGCCTCTGTTGGTTTGTCCAGGTTCTATATATGACATCACAGTAATCTAAGGCCTCTGTTGGTTTGTCCAGGTTCTATATATGACATCATAGTAATCTAAGGCCTCTGTTGGTTTGTCCAGGTTCTATATATGACATCACAGTAATCTAAGGCCTCTGTTGGTTTGTCCAGGTTCTATACTGTATATGACATCATAGTAATATAATCTCTATCTCAAAACCAACGTTGTTATTTTCTGGTATTTGATGGGTTTTCTGATCAATTAGATAAATCAACTATTAATTGATTGCTGTTGAATCTAATTGTCTGTCTTCCTACTACCTGCTGTGGCAACATTGCTGACATAACAGATGAAAGGACAGCAAATAATGACATCACTCAAAAGGAGAGGCAGAGAGAAACAGGCTAACAATATCTGGTGCTCCTCCCTCCTCATGGGGAGGGAGGAGCACCATGGCTATTTTATATCCAGCAACAGCAGGCAAGTCGTCGTGACAACAATCACCCACACAGTGTTCTCTCTGGCACGGCAGCCAGGGACGTAGCAATTACCCACAAGCCTCCAGCACAGCCAGCTCTGCTCTGTTACATAAACCCAATGCAGTTTCATGGTCCCAAATGGCAACCTATTGTCTTTGTACTGCACTACCAAGGCCCAAAGGGCACTATTTAGGGCACAGGGAGACATTTGGCACACAGACCCATGACCAGTTATCCACACCAGGCAGAGTAGAATATGTTCATGTGTAGAGAACAAAGCTGTTAGCCTCACTCAGCTCCTAAGTAGAGGCTACAGATACAATGTGTGCTTCCTCTCTCTCTCTCTCTCTAACCCTCAGGCTATTGATTATCCGCAGTGCTGGTCTGTTTCTGCTACAGAGACATTCACTTTTTCCCTGTTTTGCCAAACAAGCAACGTAATGTTTTTTAGATGGAGGATCAGTCTGGCACACAGGCTAGAACCCACGCTAGAACCCAGGCTAGAACCCAGACTAGAACCCACGCTAGAACCCAGACTGGAACTCACGCTAGAACCCAGGCTAGAATCCAGACTGGAACTCACGCTAGAACCCAGACTAGAACTCACGCTAGAACCCAGGTGGGAACCCAGACTAGAACCCAGACTAGAACTCACGCTAGAACCCAGACGGGAACCCAGACTAGAACCCAGACTAGAACCCAAGCTAGGGCCCAGGCTAGGGCCCAGACTAGAACCCAGACTAGAACCCAGACTAGAACCCAAGCTAGGGCCCAGACTAGAACCCAGACTAGAACCCAGGCTAGGGCCCAGGCTGGATCCCAGACTAGAACCCAGACTAGAACCCAGGCTAGGGCCCAGGCTAGAACCCAGGCTAGGGCCCAGGCTAGAACCCAGGCTAGGGCCCAGACTACAACCCAGACTAGAACCCTGGCTGGAACCCAGGCTGGAACCCAGACTAGAACCCAGGCTAGAACCCAGGCTGGAACCCAGACTAGAACCCAGACTAGAACCCAGGCTAGAACCCAGACTAGAACCCAGGCTAGAACCCAGACTAGAACCCAGACTAGAACCCAGGCTAGGGCCCAGGCTAGAACCCAGGCTAGGGCCCAGGCTAGAACCCAGGCTAGAACCCAGGCTAGGGCCCAGGCTAGGGCCCAGGCTAGAACCCAGACTAGAACCCAGACTAGAACCCAGGCTAGAACCCAGGCTAGAACCCAGACTAGAACCCAGGCTAGGGCCCAGGCTAGGGCCCAGGCTAGGGCCCAGGCTATAACCCAGGCTAGGGCCCAGGCTAGGGCCCAGGCTAGAACCCAGCCTACAACCCAGACTAGAACCCAGGCTAGAACCCAGGCTGGAACCCAGACTAGAACCCAGACTAGAACCCAGGCTAGAACCCAGACTAGAACCCAGGCTAGGGCCCAGGCTAGGGCCCAGGCTAGAACCCAGGCTAGGGCCCAGGCTAGAACCCAGGCTAGGGCCCAGGCTAGGGCCCAGGCTAGAACCCAGGCTAGGGCCCAGGCTAGGCTTTTGATATCAAATCAACCAATAATCAAATGTTATTTGTCACGTGTTTGTGATTAGCAGATTTTATTGCGGGTGTAGCGAAATGCTTGTGCTTCTAGTTCCGACAGCGCAGAAATATCTAACAAGTAATATCAGACAAATTACACAACATATCCCCAATACAAACAAATCTAAGTAGGAATTAATTACAACTATATACATATGGACGAGCGATGTCAGAGCGGAATGGACAAAGATACAGTAGAATAGTATAGAATACAGTATATACATATGAGATGAGTAATGCCAGATATGTAGACATTATTAAGTGACTAAGATAACGTAGAATAGTATGGAATATAGTATATACATATGAGATGAGTAATGCCAGATAAGTAGACATTATTAAGTGACTAAGATAACGTAGAATAGTATGAAATACAGATACAGTATATACATATGAGATGAGTAATGCCAGATAGGTAAACATTATTAAAATGACTAGTGTTTCATTCCTTAAAGTGGCCAGTGATTTCTAGTCTATGCCTATAGGCAGCAGCCTCTAATGTGTTAGTGGTGGCTGTTTAACAGTCTGATGGCCTTGAGATGGAAAAAGCTGTTTTTCAGTCTCTTGGTCCCAGCTTTGATGCACCTGTACTGACCTCGCCTTCTGGATGATAGCGGGGTGAACAGGCAGTGGCTCGGGTGGTTGATGTCCTTGATGATCTTTATGGCCTTCCTGTAACATCAGGTGCTATAGGTGTCCTGGAGGATGGGTAGTTTGCCCCCGGTAATACGTTGGGCAGACCGCACCACCCTCTGGAGAGCCTGGCGGTTGCAGGCGGTGCAGTTGCCGTACCAGGCGGTGATAAGCTAGGGTCTAATGATTCTGAAGTTATTCAGTCTGTTCTGTTCTGCATGGTACCCACACAGTGACAGACTGGGATGATAATTTCCATCATCTAGCCTATCTCACGTAGGAGGAGGCTTTAATGACATGTGCCTGGTCTAAATGCAGCCATGGAACACACCTACACAGTTTGTCCTCAGAAATGCCACTGGTTCTGCCAAGGTACCACAGTTGCAGGGACTACAGTCATGTGATTGGTACAAAGGCCTACTGCTCTGGTTTGGTGCGAGAATGGAACACGAGGAAAATAAACAGATGGATGTTATTGGCCACCTATCTGTTCTGATCTCTCCTTTCTTTTCAATAGTGGTTAGTTTTCCATGAGTGTATCATGCCAGAGCCTGCAGACATGTCCACAGTATTGAATAATTTATCTACCACAGGTCTAGGGTCAGCTTGCCTGCTCTACCACAGGTCTAGGGTCAGCTTGCCTGCTCTACCACAGGTCTAGGATCAGCTTGCCTGCTCTACCACAGATCTAGGATCAGCTTGCCTGCTCTACCACAGGTCTATCATCAGCTTGCCTGCTCTACCACAGATCTAGGATCAGCTTGCCTGCTCTACCACAGGTCTAGGGTCAGCTTGCCTGCTCTACCACAGATCTAGGATCAGCTTGCCTGCTCTACCACAGGTCTAGGGTCAGCTTGCCTGCTCTACCACAGATCTAGGATCAGCTTGCCTGCTCTACCACAGATCTAGGATCAGCTTGCCTGCTCTACCACAGATCTAGGATCAGCTTGCCTGCTCTACCACAGATCTAGGATCAGCTTGCCTGCTCTACCACAGATCTAGGATCAGCTTGCCTGCTCTACCACAGGTCTAGGATCAGCTTGCCTGCTCTACCACATATCTAGGATCAGCTTGTCTGCTCTACCACAGATCTAGGATCAGCTTGCCTGCTCTACCACAGGTCTAGGATCAGCTTGCCTGCTCTACCACAGATCTAGGATCAGCTTGCTTGGATGGATTTTGGGAAACCCTGCCCTAAGGAACGGCTTGGGGAACTCAGCTCCGGTTTAGAAGACCATCATTCAACATGAATGACAGCTAGTCAGAAAACAGAACTAATCCAAGTATATTTTCGGGCTCGGTAATGTGTTTCCACGCAGACACACAGGGGACTGCACAGCATTCCATCAAGACAGGAAGTTCCATGAGAGAGTGGAACATTTGGATGTAACTGCTTTTCTCTATGTGATTACATTATGGCTCTAGTGTAGTTTATACCCTGGTGACAATTCATCTTCTAACAGATATGTAAAGTACGTGCTGCAGCAAGAACAGAACATGTGGAGAGGAGCATGTCGAGCTTGTCCAGAGTGTGGGAACATGCTATGATGTATGTGTGTGACCTCTCTCTCTCTCTCTCTCTCTCTCTCTCTCTCTCTCTCTCTCTCTCTCTCTCTCTCTCTCTCTCTCTCTCTCTCTCTCTCTCTCTCTCTCTCTCTCTCTCTCTCTCTCTCTCTCTCTCTCTCTCTCTCTCTCTCTCTCTCTCTCTCTCTCTCTCTCTCTCTCTCTCTCTCTCACACTCTCTCTCTCTCTCTCTCTCTCTCGCTCTCTCGCTCTCTCTTGCTCTCTCTCTCAATTGTTAAATTCAAGGGGCTTTATTGGCATGGGAAACATGTTAACATTTCCAAAGCAAGTGAGGTAAATATTAAAATTAAATATATAATAATATATTATTACAAACACAAGTTCCAAAAGAATAAAGACATTGTTGTAACAATGTGCAAATAGTTACAGTTTTTTCTCAATTGCTAAAACACCATTTCTGAAACCTTGCTCCATTTCCTGAAAACATTCAACAC
This sequence comes from Oncorhynchus clarkii lewisi, assembly GCF_045791955.1. Taxonomy (NCBI): domain Eukaryota; kingdom Metazoa; phylum Chordata; class Actinopteri; order Salmoniformes; family Salmonidae; genus Oncorhynchus; species Oncorhynchus clarkii. The sequence continues at coordinate 87,622,592 of NC_092152.1, forward strand.
AAAACCTCATCTTCAAGCACTATTTACATAACCTCTGACTCCTCTCGCAAAATGAAACATTCGCCTCAAAACAGTTTTTACCTGTGTTCAAAATCAAACACTGCTCTCAAATCATAAACAAAGTGATCAAAATGAAATAGACTCTCAAGCAGTCAGGGAGAAGTACGTTTTTAATCTAAAAAAATATTCATATTTTTCCCTCATTGTCTTTTAATGAACTAAAACATGTTCTATCATAGTAGCTCAAAATGGATCAGAAATTACTACTCTGCTTTCCTCTTTGCAATTTAGTTTTTGGTTTTTCCTCCTCCTTGTACCCCTATTTTTACAGTACTGTACCCTGCATCTCACAAACTCGTTCTTTGTCTCTGTGATGCTGTAATTCTTGTTCTTTGTTGATATGAACCTGCAACCAGTCAAACTCTATTGAGCAGTCAGTACTGTTAATAAATGGAAAGCACAATGTTCAGGGCCATACACTTTGTCCATTGTACAGTATACAGCCTACAATGCACTGTACTACAGTATACAATACTAAAAGGGACAAAACGTTATATTGCCCGAGTGTAACATGGTGATGTAGAACACCATGGTTGCTGATAGCAGCACAGATTGTGACATTGCCACCTCGTTGACCAGGGACTTCAACAATGGCCCGCTGTCCAATCATGTTTCGGCCCGCTGTCCAATCATGGCCTCTCCTTCTCCTCTTTGTTAGATTGAAGCCTGCTTCATCCACGAAGATGAACCTTTGGGGTCTGTCCAAGGATTCCAAGTCAAATATTGTCTGTGTAGAAATACAATATACTGTATGTAGGATTTTGTAAGTCGTGCAGAGACAGTGCTATACTGTAGAGTACAATTAGGCTTCTGATTCACATACATTGGATGTACTGAAGAGTAATGTCATTCACATAGTATGTGTTAGTATGCCTACACACTCGTCCTCGTCCTCCTCTTCCTCTTTCTTGCCCTCCTCTGCCTCCTCGTCTCCCACCTCGCATACACACTCGTCCTCGTCCTCTCACATTGTTTCTTCTATCCATTCTCAGACTTTCTCCTTCCAACCTTCAACAACCTGTTTGCTCTCTGAACTGGCTTATATTGGTTGTGTCGCATCGTTTGAAACAGGTTAAGTCCATTTTGAGTGGTTGTGTTCAATCAATGACATATGTTCTCTATTTGTATTTGATTGTTGCCACTTGTGTTTACCAGTATGGATGACATGAGCATTAGAGTGCAGAATGTGTTTTGAGAATGAGAATGTGTTTAGAGTTTTGCTGAAAAGTCTAAGTGAGATCTGCAAATTGTGTTTTACCATGTGAAATGGTTTAAGGTATTGACAACAGACTGCGTAATTAGCTAAATGAGTCCAGGCAACTGAGAACTTTGTTCAGCCAATGGGTTTTAGTGTTTTAGAATAACTGTAAAGTACAAAAGGTAAAATAAATAAACATAAATATGAGTTGTATTTGCAATGGTGTTTGTTCTTAACTGGTTGCCCTTTTCTTGTGGCAACAGGTCACAAATCTTGCAGCTGTGATGTCACCATGTGGTATTTCACACAGTAGATATGGGAGTTTATCAAAATTGGGTTTGTTTTCAAATTCTTTGTGGGTCTGTGTAATCTGAGGGAAATATGTGTCTCTAATATGGTCATACATTTGGCAGAAGGTTAGGAAGAGCAGCTCAGTTTCCACCTCATTTTGTGGGTAGTGTGCACATAGCCTGTCTTCTCTTGAGAGCCAGGTCTGCCTACGGCGACCTTTCTCAATAGCAAGGCTATGCTCACTGAGTGTGTACATAGTCAAAGCTTTCCTTAAGTTTGTGGTCAGGTATTCTGCCACTGTGTGCTCTCTGTTTAGGGCCAAATAGCATTCTAGTTTTCTCTGTTTTTTTGTAAATTCTTTCCAATGTGTCAAGTAATTATCTTTTTGTTTTCTCATGATTTGGTTGGGTCTAATTGTGTTGCTGTCCTGGGGCTCTGTGGGTCTGTTTGTGAACAGAACCCCAGGACCAGCTTGCTTAGGGGACTCTTCTCCAGGTTCATCTCTCTGTAGGTGATGGCTTTGTTACGAAGGTTTGGGAATTGCTTCCTTTTAGGTGGTTGTAGAATTTAACATCTCTTTTCTGGATTTTGATAATTAGCTGGTATCGGCCTAATTCTGCATGCATTATTTGGTGATTTACCTTATACAAGGAGGATAGTTTTGCAGAATTCTGCATGCAGTCTCAATTTGGTTTTTGTCACATCTGGTTCTTGGTCACCTCCCTGACCAAGGCTCTTCTCCCCCGATTGCTGAGTTTGGCCGGGAGGCCAGATCTCAGAAGAGTCTTGATGGTTCCAACCTCCTTCCATTTAAGAATGATGGAGGCCACTGTGTTCTTGGGGACCTTCAATGCTGCAGAAATGTTTTGCTACCCTTCCCCAGATTTGTGACTCGACACCATCCTGGTGTCGACACCAATTGAATTTACCACAGGTGGGCTCCAATCAAGTTTTAGAAATATCTCAAGGATGATCATTGAAAACAGGATGCATCTGAGCTCAATTTCAAGTCTCATAGCAAAGGGTCCGAATACTTACGTGAATAAGGTATTTCAGTTTTTTTCTAAAAAACTGTTTTTGCCTTGTCATTATGGGGTATTATGATGTCATTATGGGGTATTATGATGTCATTATGGGGTATTATGATGTCATTATTGGGTATAAAATATTTTTGCATCTCTTTAGAATGAGGCTGTAACGTAATAAAATGTGGAAAAAGTCAAGAGGTCTCAATACTTTCCGAATGCACTGTATGTTGAAGAGGGTGGGGCTCAAGCTGCATCCCTGTCTCACCCCACGGCCCCGAGGAAAGAAATCTGTGTGTTTATTGCCAATTTTAACTGCATACTTGTTGTTTGTGTACATTAATATTATAATTATGCTTTCCCCCCCCAACACTGCTTTCCGTCAATTTGCATAGCAGACCTTAACAAATTGAGTCAAAAGCTTTTTTGAAATCAACAAAGCATGAGAAGACTTTGCTTTTGCTTTGTTTGTTTGTCAGTAAGGGTGTGCAGGGTGTATACGTGGTCTGTTTGCACAATATTTTAGTGAGAAGACAATTTGACATTTGCTCAGGACATTATTTTCACTGAGGAATGTTGGAGTCTGCTGTTGATGATACTGCAGAGGATTTATCAGAGATTGCTGTGAACGCATATTCCACTTTTGTGGATTGGGGTGGGATCAGGCCTTGGTTCCAAATATTAGGGAATATGCCAAAGCTGAGGATAATGTTGAAAAGCTTAAGAATAGCCCATTTGAATTTGTGGTCTGAATTTTTTATCATTGTGTTTAGTATAACACAGGGCTTTTTGGGTTGGAGGGTTTGTATTTTGTCCTATATTTCAATCAATGTAATTGGAGAATTGTCACGCCCTGGGTGTGATTTGGGTGGGCATTCTATGCTCCATTTTCTATGTTTTGTATTTCTATGTTTTGGCCAGGTATGGTTCTCAATCAGGGACAGCTGACTATCGTTGTCTCTGATTGGGAACCATACTTAGGCAGCTTTTTTTCCCACCTATGTTTTGTGGTTGTTGTTTTCTGTTTAGTGTTCTGCACCTGAAAGGACTGTTTCGGTTTGGTTTATTCACTTTGTTATTTTTGTTTAAGTGTTTTCAGTTCAATAAAAGTCATGAACACTCACCACGCTGCGCTTTGGTCCGATTCCTCCTCACCCGACGACGACGAACCCCGTTACAAGGATCCAGTGGTAGTCTTTAACCTCTAGCGTCGAGCAATCCTTAGTCTTTAATGGCCGATTGTACGTTATCATGCGTATGTTTTTGCTCTTGGTTCTTTGTCATATGGATAAAAACGTTGGAGAAATGGTTTATCCATACATCTACCTATACATACACCATACACCATACATCTTACATATCCATACACCATACATCTTACATATCCATACACCATACACCATACATCTTACATATCCATACACCATACACCATACATCTTACATATCCATACACCATACACCATACATCTTACATATCCATACATCTTACATCTTACATATCCATACACCATACATCTTACATATCCATACACCATACATCTTACATATCCATACACCATACACCATACATCTTACATATCCATACACCATACACCATACATCTTACATATCCATACATCTTACATATCCATACACCATACTCCATACACCATACACCATACATCTTACATATACATACACCATACATCTTACATATCCATACACCATACACCATACATCTTACATATCCATACACCATACATCTTACATATCCATACACCATACATCTTACATATCCATACACCATACATCTTACATATCCATATTTTGGATAGATACAGTTGAAGTCGGGGTCATTAAAACTCATTTTTCAACCACTCCACAAATGTCTTGTTAATAAACTATAGTTTTTGACAAGTCGGTTAGGACATCTACTTTGTGCATGACACGAGTAATTTTTCCAACAATTGTTTACAGTCATATTATAAATCACTCCAGTTGGTCAGAAGGATACATACACTAAGTTGACTGTGCCTTTAAACAACTTGGAAAATTCCAGAAAATTATGTCATGGCTTTAGAAGCTTCTGATAGGCTAATTGACATTATTTGAGTCAATTGGAGGTGTACCTGTGGATGTATTTAAAGGCCTCCCTTCTAACTCAGTACCTCTTTGCTTGACATCATGGGAAAATCTAAAGAAATCAGAAAAATAATTGTAGACCTCCACAAGTCTGGTTCATCCTTGGGAGCAATTTCCGAATGCCTGAATGTAATTCACCTGATGAGGAAACACTGACCGTGCACTTTGACATATTATAAGGTGAATAAACTATAGTCTGAGTCATATTATAAGGTGATTAAACTATAGTCTGAGTCATATTATAAGGTGAGTCCAGAGGCTGTTTGAGCTGTCTTGACAACTTCATTGCTGTCATTTGAGAGAGAGGTAAACGCAGAGAGAGAAAGGAAGGGGGATAGGAGCAGAGAGAGGGAGAGACAGAGAGAGAAAGAAAGGGGGAGATGGGCGCAGAGAGAAGGTGAGAGATAGCTGCAGAGAGAGAGAGAGAGAGTGGGATGGAGAGTGGCATGTCTATTTATAAGAGCACTTTGTAATATAACAGCCTAGTGTTCTCTGGCCCTGGTCCAGTCCCTCTCAGCTCAGGGCTGTTCTGGGGTCAGCTGGATGGACAGAGCACATAACAGACCCGCTGGATCCAAACAGTATGTGTTGGTCCAAATATGTTACGTGTGCCTGATTTAGCTTGCCTGTACTGTAGTGTTCTGGAACTAAATGGATAGCTTGCCTGTACTGTAGTGTTCTGGAACTAAATGGATAGCTTGCCTGTACTGTAGTGTTCTGGAACTAAATGGACAGCTTGCCTGTACTGTAGTGTTCTGGAACTAAATGGATAACTTGCCTGTACTGTAGTGTTCTGGAACTAGTAGTGCCAAAACAGTAAACATCACCCACCAAATTGCCTGCTGGGTAAACAAATATATTTATTTTAAGGAACATTTCTGTAAAAGTGCTAGATTTTGCCAGCTGGCTAGTTTTCTTCTGTAGTCCATGGGCAGATAGATAACATTTAAGGAAGCATCATAAACCTTTCACATTATAAAGACAGATAAATGTGTACTAAGAACTCAAGTCAGAGATTGATGTCAAAGTGAGACTTGGAGATAAGTCAGAATTCTGTTCTGAGGTTATCCACGTTAGATGTTAGTCACCAGATGTCCTCCACCATTGGACTTATTTTAGCCCCTTACTAGAAGGAAGGCTTCGGTGCCATTTCCACCCGGCGCTAATATTGCCACGTTGGTTTTAATTGGTCTTCCAGGAAAGAGAGAGCGAAAGGGAACTGTTGGCCTCGTGTCAGGAATGCTTTTGTGGGTTAACTAGTTATCTACTGACAACAGACAGCTAGTGACATCAGCCCAGGCAGCATGGAGCTGTCTCGAGGGAGAAGTTGGCTAAAGTTGTGCAAGCAATGACGTATCTACCTACAATTCTGTGTGCAGTGGTCATTGGATAGCTTGCCTGTACAATTGGTGAATGTGTGTCTCTCATACTCTGGTAAGTGTTGACCTAGGATCAGCTTACCCTCTCTGAATCCCAGACATTATTAGTGCAAGTCCAGACCTTCACCTGAGACGGGTCAACTTCAGGTGGGTTAGTCATTAAGGAGACGCTGTCATCCAAAGCGACAATCAGGCATGCATACATTTTCGTAAGGGTGGCCAGGGGCAATGGAATCCACGATCCTGGCATTACTAGCGCCATGCTCTACCAACTGAGCCAGACAGGACCCTGTTTCAAAACTGACAATTCAAAAATATCTGACCTTGTATCAGAGATGAAGAGGCGAAGCAAGAGGACTTACTCGGACCCCAAAATCTATCCGCGTGAGATGCAGTGCCGTCAAAGTATTCACACCCCTTGACTTTTTCCACATTTTGTTGTTACAGCCTGAATTTAAAATTGATTAAATCACCCCAAACATTGTCACTGGCTTAACAATGTGCTTAACAAGTCACATAAGTTGCATGGACTCATTGTGTGCAATAATAGTGTTTTAACATGAATGACTACCTCATCTCTGTACACCACACATGCAATTATCTGTAAGGTCTCTCATTCAAGCAGTGAATTTCAAACACAGATTCAACCACAAAGACCAGGGAGGTTTTCCAACGCCTCACAAAGAAGGGCACCTATTGGCAGATGGGTAAAACATATTTTTTTAAAGCAGACATTGAATATTCCTTTGAACATGGTAAAGTTAATAATTACACTTTAGATCACTTTATCAATACACCCAGTCACTACAATCATACAGGTGTCCTTCCTAACTCAGTTGCTGGAAAGGAAAGAAACCGCTCAGGGATTTCACCATGAGACCAATCGCGACTTTTTAACAGAGTTTAAGGGCTGTGATTGGAGAAAACTGAGGATGGATCAATATTGTAGGTACTCCACAATATTCCAAAACATGCATCCTGTTTTCAACAAGGCACTAAAGTAATACTGCAAAATGTGGCAAAGAAATTCACTTTTTGTCCTGAATATAAAGCCTTATGTTTAGGGAAAATCCAATACATCACATTAGTGAGTAATACTCTCCATATTTTCAAGCATAGTGGTGGCTGCATCATGTTATGGGTATGCTTGTAAGGACTGGGGAGTTTTTCAGGATAAAAAAAAGAAACTGAATGGAGCAAAAATCCTAGAGGAAAACCGGGCTCAGTCTGCTTTCCACAATGTGAGATGAATTTACATTTCAGCAGGACAATAACCTAAAAAACAAGGCTGAATCTAAACTGTACTTGCTTAACAAAAAGACATTGAATGTTCCTGAGTGGCGGTTTAGACTTAAATCTACTTAAAAATCTATTGCAAGACCATAAAATAGTTGTCTAGCAATGATCAACAACCAATTTGACAGAGCTTGAAGAATTTAGAAAATAATAAAATGTGCCAATGTTGCTTTATCCAGGTGTGAAATGAAAAGGTCTAAGAGACTTATCCAGAAAGACTCACAGCTGTAATCGCAGCCAAAGGTGCTTCTACAAAGTATTGAATGAGGGATGTGAATACGTATGTCAATTAGATAGAATTCTGAATGATCTTCTGCACATCTACCATTCCAGTGTTTAATTGCCATATTGTAATTACTTCGCCACCATGGCCTATTTATTTCCTTAACTTACCTCATTTGCACTCACTGTATATAGACTTTTTGTTTTCTTTTGTTCTACTGTATCCTTGACTGTATGTTTTGTTTATTCCATGTGTAACTCTGTGTCGTTGTATGTGTCGAATGCTACGCTTTATCTTGGCCAGGTCGCAGTTGCAAATGAGAACTTGTTCTCAACTAGCCTGCCTGGTTAAATAAAGGTGTTCTCAACTAGCCTACCTGGTTAAATAAAGGTGTTCTCAACTAGCCTACCTGGTTAAATAAAAGTGTTCTCAACTAGCCTACCTGGTTAAATAAAGGTGAAATAAAAATAAATAAAAAATAATAGTGAATAAAGAGTGAGGAAGTTAGAGAGGGTCAAAAGGTAACACTTAATTCATTATTGGTCATCTTTTTCAAGGGTGTCAAGTTCAGAACCTCACTGTAAATGACAGCCAATTCAGGACACATTTCATTTCCAACCCTGGATATGAAACGGGTCAGACCGAAACTCTCCGGCTGCCTGGCTGAACTACTGCATAAGAACTTGGGCCAGACTGAAACAGGAGGCAGTTGTAAATATATGGCTCTGCCTAGCAGGCTGGCACCCGTAAACCATTCTAGTGTAGACTGATGAGTTGTTACTATAACAACAGAGGAACAGCCAGTGTTCCGGAACTGTTAGGCCAAGTGGGAATAGGTGTTGTAACCACAGTCATAAGCCCAGGCATACCAACAGTGATACATTAACCCAATCCTAGTGAGGTGTTGGGCTGGGTAGAGTGCTGGTATCTGCTGGTATTGATCAGGGCCCTAGGGGGTAGACAGAGTCAATGTGCATCCCAAATGGCACCATGTTCCCTTGGCCCATAAGGCTAAAAGTAGTGCACCACATAGGGAACAGGGTGCTGGAGCTTCATGTAGCTGTTGGTTCAGTAGCTGTGTGTAAAGAAACCTCTATGTAGCTGTTGGTTCAGCCTGTCCATGTAGCTGTTGGTTCAGTAGCTGTGTGTAAAGGCGTGTCCATGTAGCTGTGCAATAAAACCAGTCAACGGGGACATTGTGAAACTGGACCCTACAATAGGGGACTGCAGTCAGCACTTTACACACAGGAGACAGGAGAGGGAGGAGAGAGACAGGAGAGAGAGACAGAGAGAGACAGGAGAGGGAGGAGAGAGAGAGACAGAGAGAGAGACAAGAGAGGGAGGAGAGAGACAGGAGAGGGAGGAGAGAGAGAGAGACAGGAGAGAGAGAGACAGGAGAGGGAGGAGAGAGAGACAGGAGAGAGAGAGACAGGAGAGGGAGGAGAGAGAGAGAGAGAGAGAGGAGACATGAGAGGGAGGAGAGAGAGACAGGAGAGGGAGGAGAGAGAGAGAGACAGAAGAGGGAGGAGAGAAGGGAGACAGGAGAGGATGCATGAAGATGTGTTTGTCCATAGCGCTTTTTCAACAGTTGTCTTTCAAACAAATGGTTTCAAATCCTTTCTAAAACGAAGAAAGAAAAAGACAGTCCAATTGTTTGCTGGTCATGTTTATTAAATGAGATATTTCAAAGAACAGGGGAACCGATTATTACAAAATGGAGAGGCAGCTTTAAGGCAAAAACTAAATGTCCTCGTGTTGAACATGCTGCACCTTCAGAACGTAATCGTATCATGCTTGGAAACTTAAATATGTAATAAAAACAATTACATGTAATGACCCTTAACTTCGTTTTAATGTACCTCCTGTTTCTTCCATGCACAAGATTTTAACAATTTACATTTAGATTTTTTTTTAAAGTAAGACTTAGGTGCTTCTCATGAAGCATTCCCCCCCCCCCCAAAAAAAACAACCAGAATGCACCTATAAATAAAAAATGACAAATGATTGAAAATGGAAAGCTTCTAGAACTTAGACAGATTAATTAATGATCAACTTGCAACCTACCATAACTAATGACTCACCGTAGTGACACAATGAAAAATGGGGATGTCCTTCCACCTCACTCCCCCCCCCCCCGTCCCTCTCGTCCTTCCATCTCACTCCCCCCCCCCCCCGTCCCTCCACCTCACTCCCCCCGTCCCTCTCGTCCTTCCATCTCACTCCCCCCCCGTCCCTCCATCTCACTCCCCCCCGTCCCTCTCGTCCTTCCATCTCACTCCCCCCGTCCCTCTCGTCCTTCCATCTCACTCCCCCCCGTCCCTCTCGTCCTTCCATCTCACTCCCCCCGTCCCTCTCGTCCTTCCATCTCACTCCCCCCCGTCCCTCTCGTCCTTCCATCTCACTCCCCCCCGTCCCTCCACCTCACTCCCCCCGTCCCTCTCGTCCTTCCATCTCACCCCCCCCCGTCCCTCTCGTCCTTCCATCTCACTCCCCCCGTCCCTCTCGTCCTTCCATCTCACTCCCCCCCCGTCCCTCCATCTCACTCCCCCCCGTCCCTCTCGTCCTTCCATCTCACTCCCCCCCGTCCCTCTCGTCCTTCCATCTCACTCCCCCCGTCCCTCTCGCCCTTCCATCTCACCCCCCCCCCGTCCCTCTCGTCCAACGCCTCGGTGTCCAGAACAGTTACATTGAAATAACACGTTGTCCCGTTCAAATAAATATCTGCTAGAAATAAATAATGGAAACACGACTGTCAAAACAGAAGAGAAGGTCACTATGTCAATGCAATGTGTATGAGGATGGTGGTGAGAGAGTGGTGTGGTGTGTGTGTATGAAGATGGTAGTGAGAGAGTGTGTGTGTGTGTGTATGAGGATGGTAGTGTGTGTGGTGTGTGTGTGTGTGTGTGTGTGTGTGTGTAAAGCACTAGTGCGGCTTCGAATGTCTCTCGCTGCTGTTACCTTGAGGTAGATAACACATTCACAAAAGGTCCAGGAGTAATGGTTCGCTGCTGGCATTATGTGTCAAAATAACTACAGTATGAAATGAGGGGGTTTCAGGAAGCCTCTTTTAGGAAATTATACAGAAATAAATTAAACACTTGGTAAAAATAATTAAACTACATTTTCAAATAAAACCTCTTTTTTTTTTTAAAGAAAAGCCTGCCCCCCCCTCCCTCCCTAGTGAAAAGACCTACAGCGATTGTGATGTCAGTATGACTACATCTCCCACAATACACCTCTCTCCTTTAGTTCACAATGCCCTCCCATCTTCTCACATTGGCTCTGTTAAGATATGTATCCTTCCTCCCATGGAGATGTAGAGATCATTACTTGGAAATAACCTGTTTTTGCATGGACATTTCCATTGAGGGCTTCCACCATTTTAAAGTATTGAACTGGGTGGGGGGTGATTCCTATGGGTTGGGAGCGATCAGCAGAGCATTTGTCTTCTTCAAATTGGTTTGCCTAGTTTGTAAATGGCTTTAAGCTATATGACCGCCATCTAGTGGCCACAATAAATGAATAACACGATTTGGTTTCAAGACTCGAAGACTGCAGGTGGCGGTAAAGTCACCAACATTAGCGTTACACTCTTCAAACATCAAAAGAAGAAAATATACTACTTTAAAATGGAGATAGCCTCAATGGCACTGGCCATGCTGTCACAGACACCAGAATGGCACAGATACAAAGCTGTGATTTCTATACACCTCTTCCTGTGTTGACCACATGACTGATCTGCGAGGGTCTGATTGGTTTAAGTGATAGGGTGCAAACCTTCCTTTCACTTATTCAGCCACAGGTCTTAGATCAGTGATGAGCGCAGGGGGAAAGGCTGCAGGATCAACAGGGCTGTTCTGCTTAGCATAGCACCACTTCTCATATCCCTCCCCCTATCCAATTCTCCACCTTCCTTCCTTCTCTCTCTCTTCCCCATTCCTTCTCTCCTCTCCTTCTAGTCTACAGTAGTCAGTGTGCAGTGTAAATGCTGCCAGGTTGTGGATGCTGAGGGATAATTGGGCAGATCAACTCAGGTATAGGGTCAGTGACCCCGGAAGTAATAACTCTGATGTTTTCATATGCTAGCAACTTTCAACCCAGTCTATTTTACCTTTAACTCCTACAACAACAACTAAAAAAAAATATATATACAAATAAAAGTTTATATTTAAAAAAAAAAAAAAGGAGCCATACGATAAGGTATGAAATGATTCAAGTAAAATAACATTACTATGATAATGAAATAAAATACAACAGAACAGAACCAGCCTAGAGATCTTGCACTGTGAGGAACATGGTATTGTATCATTTATGTTTTTTTTTTTTTAATTCAGATGCTTGAAGAAGCTGCTGTAGGTTGTGTGGGCGATCTGAGGCGAGCATTTGACCGTGGAGGGAGCGAGGGAGGCCTGGATGGATTTGAGCGGCACGTCGGTCGTAGCAGCGAATCCCGGCAGCGCCAGAGAGTCCAGCTGCATGTTAAACATGATTTCTCCGCTCCGCGCCAGGAAGCCCCCCTCGTCCCGTTCCCTCTCCCCTCCCACATCCGAGGGCTCAGGTTCTGGGGTGTCGGCGGCGCTAGCAGCACTCTCCCCGCTGCCCTCGTCCTTCCTGCTGAACAGTCTGTCCAGGTAGCTGGTGTAGCAGCTGTCCTTCTGGAGCTGCTCCTCTTTCCCAACGTCCCAGCGCCCCGCCCCGTCCATCAGACACCCACCTCTCCGCTCCTCCACCCTCTCCCCTCCTCCGAAGCTCTCCCAGGGGTGTGCGGGACGCGCCCCAGACCCAGCGGTCCCCACGGTGATGCTGACCTGAGCAAAGTTCACCAGGCACTTCTCCTCCTTCTCCTGGCTGATGGTTTTGGACATGGAGCCTGACCGCGGAGCCTCCAGCTGGGACACAGACGAGTTGAGCTCGTTCAGGAGGCCCACCTCGCTCAGGAGGCCCACTCCCACCTCGCTCAGGAGGCCCACGTCCCCCAGAAGTCCCACGTCGCTGGGCTCAGTTCGCAGGCTCAGTTTGATGGTGCCGGCGATGAAGGAGTCAAAGTCGAAGCCTTGATTCTGTTGAGTAGTCTGGGTCTGGTTCTTCTCTTGCTGGGAGTCCTTCTCCACCGGGCCCTTCTCTACCTGTAGAACCATCTGAGCCTTCACCAGGCCGTTCTTCTCACACTTGCTCTTCTGGGCCTTGTGCTCCTTGTCTCTGCCTGCAGCCTGAGCCTGTTTCTCTTTACTCTGCTGCTCCTTCCAGTTGGACAGATCTATAATGAGCTTGGGCTCGTAGTAGTGGTTGACTTCGCTGTCCCTCCAGATCAGGTTATCCAGGTAGGACGGAGACACCACCTTGTAGTTACAGGTGTGGGAACACTCCAGGTCACAGTACTTGTTCTCGTGGTGAAGGTCGAAGTGTTCGTCATCGGGGTCGGGCCACGAGCGTTCGGGAGTGAAGAGGGAGGAGTAGCCGTAGGAAGGATCGTCCAGGAACTCCCGGTCTCCGTCTGCATACTTACGAGGGTCCACCTGGAGGGGTAGGAGGGACAGGGGTTAGGGTGGTGACTTGAGGAAGGAGTGTGTGTGTGTGTGTGTGTGTGTGTCTCTCTCTCCGTACCTGAACCTCCTCCTCGTCAGTTTGGTCAGACAGAGCCCGAGGGTCCACCTGTACCTCGTCAGTGTCCAGAGTGCTGTGGGTGTGGAGGTGCCAGTCCCCTTCTGAAAGCTGGCTGTCACGGTACCGGCTGGCGGGAGGGAGATGAAGGGTTAAGACAACCCAAAACACAAACCCCCTGAGTTTGACCTCCACAGTAAAATAAACCCTCTTCTATAACTAACTAGCTATGGAACCCAGTGTGTGTATGCAGACCACAGTACGTCTCCATGTACCTGTCCCAGGTGTGGCTGTGACCCTGGTCCATCAGTAAGATATCATCCACCTCATCCTCTATGTGGAAGGGGTGCAGCGAGACGGGTTCGTCCAGGGGGAAGGAGTAGTCAGACATGTAAGGGTGGGCTAGGGCTTCTTCTGCTGTCAGACGGTCCATGGGGTTAAAGGTCAGGATCTTCTGCAGGAAATCCAGGGCTGGAAGGGAAGAGGAGCATTTACCATGGTGCAGTGTGACATGTACGGGACAATATGTACAGGACAATATGTACAGGACAATATGTACAGGACAATATGTACGGGACAATATGTACGGGACAATATGTACGGGACAATATGTACGGGACAATATGGTATAGAATAGGATTGTGTTAGTTTGTGTGTGTTCACCTGGTGGTATGTTGTGTGTGTTCACCTGGTGGTATGTTGTGTGTCTAGACTCACCCTGTGGGCTGACGTCGGGCAGTAGCTTGGTCAGTAGCTTGGCCAGTAGCTTGGCCAGTGGGTTGTGTGGCTGGGACATGTCACTGTGTATGTGTCTACACGAGTGCGAGTCTAGACTCACCCTGTGGGCTGACGTCGGGCAGTAGCTTGGCCAGTGGGTTGTGTGGCTGGGACATGTCACTGTGTATGTGTCTACACGAGTGCGAGTCTAGACTCACCCTGTGGGCTGACGTCGGCCAGTAGCTTGGCCAGTGGGTTGTGTGGCTGGGACATGTCACTGTGTATGTGTCTACACGAGTGCGAGTCTAGACTCACCCTGTGGGCTGACGTCGGGCAGTAGCTTGGCCAGTGGGTTGTGCGGCTGGGACATGTCACCGTGTATGAAGACGGGGATAACACTGTGTAACTCCTGCCTGTCCTCTTCTCTCAGCACAGGGATGGACTCCAGGATCAGCTGCATCTGCTCCAGTTCATGGGCTCCTGCAGAACACCAATTCAAAACAGGGTTAAAAACACAGGAGGACACAGGGTTCGTTTCCACCCAACTGTCAGACCACCAACTCAGTGGCCTTGTGGTTAGTGTCCTTCCTGAGATTGAAAGGTTGAGGGGGGGTTCGATCCTCGGTCGAGTGAGTGATACCAAAGACTCTAAAAACAGGACCTGATGCTTCTCTGTCTGGTCACTAAGCATAAGATTCAGTCAGTTTAGCTAGCCAACTCTCCAGGTTACCTCGGGTTTAGCTAGCCAACTCTCCAGGTTTCCTCGGGTTTAGCTAGCCAACTCCCCAGGTTACCTCGGTTTAGCTAGCCAACTCTCCAGGTTACCTCGGTTTAGCTAGCCAACTCCCCAGGTTACCTCGGTTTAGCTAGCCAACTCCCCAGGTTACCTCAGTTTAGCTAGCCAACTCTCCAGGTTACCTCAGTTAGCAAGCTAACTTTCAAGGTTACCTCAGTTTAGCTAGCCAACTCTCCAGGTTACCGCAGTTTAGCTAGCCAACTCCCCAGGTTACCTCAGTTTAGCTAGATAACTTTCAAGGTTACCTCAGTTTAGCTAGCTAACTTTCAAGGTTACCTCAGTTAGCAAGCTAACTCTCCAGGTTACCTCAGTTAGCAAGCTAACTTTCAAGGTTACACCCCCCCCCCCCAGAGTTAACACTGATATAGACAAGCAGCTCCATATCCAAACCCCCCCCGTGGCACCACTTAAACTGTCTGCCCCATATCAGTCACACCATGTCAGTCAGAGAGAGTGTGAGCTCTGCCAGAACCCACGTGCCATGAAGCCTGTGGCCTACATTTCCGCCCCGCGGTTCAGTGGCACAGTGAACCTGCCTCACCGGTAACCCGTGTGAGTCTGTGCTTGACTGACCTGCGAAGAGCGTTTTCCCAGTGAGCATCTCGGTGAAGATGCATCCGGCAGCCCACATGTCAATGGCCTTGGTGTAGTTGTTAGGAGAGAGCAGCAGGCGAGGAGACCGGTACCATTTAGTCACCAAGCCCTCAGAAAGATGACCCTGGAGGAGGAGGCAGAGAGGAAGAGGGGAGGGTGAGTTAACAAGTCTTTAGTGAGAAGTGCACACTAAGAGTTGAACGGGAGCAAGAGCCTGATAAACCTGAATTCATAGGACCCCTCCCCTCTCTCTCCAGAATGACTCAACCCCTCTCCAGAATGATTCAACCTCTCTCTCCCTGTTCAGAATGACTCAACCTTTCTCCCTCTGTGTGTGTTCAGAATGAATAAACAGAATGTGACTGAAACTGGTTTATCAGCTCTTATGAGATACACCTAAAACACAGACCCATAGGTTACTAGTTTATTTCAATGAATGAAACAGTTGTCATCCTACTGTACTGCAGTGTGTGTGTGTGTGTGTGTGTCTCTCTCTCTCTCTCTCTCTCTCCAGGTCTGTATCGACTTCAAAAGCACCATTGATCCTGTTAACTACATTCAGCTAACGACCTCTTAATGGTTGAGAAGCAGAGACTCATCAAAGCTGTAACAACAGAACAATCTGCTTCTGGAAGCTTCCCCTACAGCTCCCTGTTCCCTACATGGACCCTGGTCAACAGTAGTGCACTGTAAAGCCCTACAGCTCCCTATTCCCTACATGGACCCTGGTCAACAGTAGTGCACTGTAAAGCCCTACGGCTCCCTGTTCCCTACATGGACCCTGGTCAACAGTAGTGCACTGTAAAGCCCTACGGCTCCCTGTTCCCTACATGGACCCTGGTCAACAGTAGTGCACTGTAAAGCCCTACGGCTCCCTGTTCCCTACATGGACCCTGGTCAACAGTAGTGCACTGTAAAGCCCTACAGCTCCCTGTTCCCTACATGGACCCTGGTCAACAGTAGTGCACTGTAAAGCCCTACGGCTCCCTGTTCCCTACATGGACCCTGGTCAACAGTAGTGCACTGTAAAGCCCTACGGCTCCCTGTTCCCTACATGGACCCTGGTCAACAGTAGTGCACTGTAAAGCCCTACAGCTCCCTGTTCCCTACATGGACCCTGGTCAACAGTAGTGCACTGTAAAGCCCTACAGCTCCCTGTTCCCTACATGGACCCTGGTCAACAGTAGTGCACTGTAAAGCCCTACGGCTCCCTGTTCCCTACATGGACCCTGGTCAACAGTAGTGCACTGTAAAGCCCTACAGCTCCCTGTTCCCTACATGGACCCTGGTCAACAGTAGTGCACTGTAAAGCCCTACAGCTCCCTGTTCCCTACATGGACCCTGGTCAACAGTAGTGCACTGTAAAGCCCTACAGCTCCCTGTTCCCTACATGGACCCTGGTCAACAGTAGTGCACTGTAAAGCCCTACAGCTCCCTATAATGGACCCTGGTCAACAGTAGTGCACTGTAAAGCCCTACAGCTCCCTGTTCCCTACATGGACCCTGGTCAACAGTAGTGCACTGTAAAGCCCTACGGCTCCCTGTTCCCTACATGGACCCTGGTCAACAGTAGTGCACTGTAAAGCCCTACCGCTCCCTGTTCCCTACATGGACCCTGGTCAACAGTAGTGCACTGTAAAGCCCTACGGCTCCCTGTTCCCTACATGGACCCTGGTCAACAGTAGTGCACTGTAAAGCCCTACCGCTCCCTGTTCCCTACATGGACCCTGGTCAACAGTAGTGCACTGTAAAGCCCTACGGCTCCCTGTTCCCTACATGGACCCTGGTCAACAGTAGTGCACTGTAAAGCCCTACGGCTCCCTGTTCCCTACATGGACCCTGGTCATCAGTAGTGCACTGTAAAGCCCTACGGCTCCCTGTTCCCTACATGGACCCTGGTCAACAGTAGTGCACTGTAAAGCCCTACGGCTCCCTGTTCCCTACATGGACCCTGGTCAACAGTAGTGCACTGTAAAGCCCTACAGCTCCCTGTTCCCTACATGGACCCTGGTCATCAGTAGTGCACTGTAAAGCCCTACAGCTCCCTGTTCCCTACATGGACCCTGGTCAACAGTAGTGCACTGTAAAGCCCTACAGCTCCCTGTTCCCTACATGGACCCTGGTCAACAGTAGTGCACTGTAAAGCCCTACGGCTCCCTGTTCCCTACATGGACCCTGGTCAACAGTAGTGCACTGTAAAGCCCTACAGCTCCCTGTTCCCTACATGGACCCTGGTCAACAGTAGTGCACTGTAAAGCCCTACGGCTCCCTGTTCCCTACATGGACCCTGGTCAACAGTAGTGCACTGTAAAGCCCTACAGCTCCCTATTCCCTACATGGACCCTGGTCAACAGTAGTGCACTGTAAAGCCCTACCGCTCCCTGTTCCCTACATGGACCCTGGTCATCAGTAGTGCACTGTAAAGCCCTACGGCTCCCTGTTCCCTACATGGACCCTGGTCAACAGTAGTGCACTGTAAAGCCCTACGGCTCCCTGTTCCCTACATGGACCCTGGTCAACAGTAGTGCACTGTAAAGCCCTACAGCTCCCTGTTCCCTACATGGACCCTGGTCATCAGTAGTGCACTGTAAAGCCCTACAGCTCCCTGTTCCCTACATGGACCCTGGTCAACAGTAGTGCACTGTAAAGCCCTACAGCTCCCTGTTCCCTACATGGACCCTGGTCAACAGTAGTGCACTGTAAAGCCCTACGGCTCCCTGTTCCCTACATGGACCCTGGTCAACAGTAGTGCACTGTAAAGCCCTACAGCTCCCTATTCCCTACATGGACCCTGGTCAACAGTAGTGCACTGTAAAGCC